>NW_017306973.1:33275-118764 GCF_000935625.1 Nanorana parkeri
TCAGAGAAAAAAAGTTGGCAAATGAAAACATATGTTTTGCGGGATTACAGAATGCTTCATCATGGCTTCCCTGGTGAGCTGATTCAGCTGATGTACAAGCATGTGAATATTAGATGTAATGCTTTCATAAACTGGAGCATCTGTTGTAATCTTTGTGGTTGTGGCACTGGATGATATCCAAACTGTGGTTTACTCTGCCAGCTTCCCACCACTTTTCAGCATTAATCATTAAGATCCTGGTAAAATGGCACAGCTGCTCTGTTGATGTTTCCATGACCAAACCGTAACCAGCAAGTTATCTGCCAGCATAAGTGACTTGCCCATATTAAATTAGCACCGTGCTTTTCTGCAAATGGCAGTGGTTCAAGAAAGCAGTGGTAAGCGTGTACCCATAAACTATTGTTATTAAATCAAATACAAAGCTTGCCAAGGTCTGACTTCACAGATAATTACAGGTGCCTGGAAAACGTCTTCAGATGAGCAATATAAAATACTACTATAAAATAGGAAGCAGTAGGAAAGGTAGAAGTCTCCATATAACTATCAGGTGTCCTAACCTTATCTGTAAATAGATTATTACTTCAAATAAACGTTAAACTTTTAACTATGGGCTTTAAATGTGGGCTTCAGTATTACTGGTCCAAAATAACATCTGATATTTCATTAGTTTGCAAAATCAGAAAGGAAAGCCATTCTTCGTCAACCTGACAGTTTAGATTATCTGCCAACAGATGAGGTTCCATGCAAAAGCATTGCTTGGACTCATGCTTTGATGCCAAAAACTTTTGAACTATTCCAATGGAAGACCAAACTTTCCACATTACAGTAAGGTGTCCTTGGGGATGGGCTTTGAGTGAGGAGAAGGCCTTAGGGTTTGGTGGTGGAGTGTGGAATACGTGTTATCATTCTTGTCTCTTATTTGCACCCGTCCATTGAATACTTTGCTCAAGGCAATGCTGCTCTAGCTTTTTTGTCCAAAACAATGTTCACTTTTCCTGTTTTACCTTCCTTAAGAATTCCTAGTGTCCAGATAGGTAATATTAAATCATGTACCGATAATTAATCCTAAATCTCAAACTGTAAACAAGTCACGTACACCTTCATGTTGCCTAGGGGCGGTCAACGCCCCTTGTATTCTAGTAAACTATAAATTGTAAGTGCAAAAGCAATTTAGAGAGTACTCTTGCATCCCTTAATATTTACAATATTGCTGTATGGTCAATAAATTCACCTATTCATTAAAAAAACTCTGAGTCTCATCCTGGGTTGGCAATGACATAAGTTAATATTGGAATACTAAAAAAATAATGAATCCTAAGCCTGTGTATAAGGAAACTGTAGAGGTATCCATATAAAACCAGTTAACAGTTGCATCCTGCTGCTATTTGCTTAACTTCTTTGTTACACCACTGATTAAAGGCATAACAAAAAATACACCAAAAACCTTAGCTTCTTTAATAAATGTTACATAGTTACATAGTATTTGAGGTTGAATAAAGATACAGGTCCATCAAGTTCAACCTATTGCATGTATGTATGGGATTCTGCCTATGTATGCTTGTGTATGAGTCCCTGTGATCTTGTTTTTAAGGTTACCTGTATCCCTGTATGTTACGGTCTCTGTTGCTAAATCAAGCAAGTTTGCACATGCATTCTTCTTTTTTCTTTTTTTTATTTCTCCAATTATTCCCTGAGACCTCCACTGAGATCCTCAATTGTACCATTAATTAGAATTTCCTTCTACTATTTTATAATTCCATCTGCAGAACTATACACTATTATATCAAAGAAAGCTTACCTAGATTTTTTAAATGCGCAAAATTCGAGCTCACAATTGGCTTAGGCATAATCAAGGAGCATGCACATCTCACTGAATTGCAGAATAGACTGCTTTTATAAAACAGTGGAAATAATTCTGGCCTGTCTAACCACTCCCCCACCACCATTTCCTTGTGTACATACTGAACAGTTATGCTGTATAGAAATGATGCTTTAAAGTCTAATAGCTGCTGGGCATGTTTCATAACACTTATCATTTATTGTTATCACAAATGTGCATTATTTTTCAACCACAAAACTTTAATGGTATATGTGCAGTTTATCTTTAATCACAAGCCTCTATCTTGAAAAGAGTAGTGCAGGTGGCTTATCTAAACTTCCACATTAGATTAACATGTTGTAGAAATACTGTATATCTATGAACACCAGAATGCCAAGAGAAAGCTTGGAAATATATCGGAGGCAAATGGACCATAATATCATCTAAATGTTCTTAAGTCTTAAGCCCTTGCATATTTGATATATCTAGGTACATAACTGTGCATACGTGTGACAAAAAGCATTTGTGGGCTTAATGTGGCCCCTCATAACTCACCAAGCTGTGTCGGGTACCGGGCACGCGCACGAAGGGGACGTCCGCCGGCGCTTCCAGGCCGCGCAGGCGCAGACGTTAGACGACCCGGCGGGGTCACGCGGCGTGACGTCACCACGCGGATATGTTCCGGTGACGTCATCGCGCCGGCGCATGCGCAATAGGCCATCCCTGGGCTATATAAGGCGCATCTGATCATTCGTTCAGTGCTGAGTGATCTTCAGCCTGTGTGGATGTCAGTGTCTTGCTCCTGTCTTTTGGAAAAACCTGTGATCTGGCTTACTCCTGACGATTCTCTTGCTTACTCCTTGTACTGCCTATGCCCGCCTGTTATCGACCCTGCTTGCCTTTTGACGACTCTTTTGGATTATCCTCGGTACTGCCTTTGCCCGCCTGTTGCCAACCCGGCTTGTTCCTGACGATTCCTTGGACTTTCCCCAGTACCGCTCGTGTTGCCTGTGCTGGATCCAGTTTGCCTCCTGACCTCCCCGTTGGGCAACTTGACGGCCAACTGCCCTATCAGGTCTCCACTCTTCAGAAGCAACCCGGAGTCAACACCCGGCACCCGTGCACCCCCTGCCTGCGCACACTGTTTATCAACCCCAGTGGTCACAGACGGGGTTGCAAGGGAGGTCCTCCTCGTCAACTCGGGCCCACACCATAGCCCTTACAAGCTGTCTTACTTAATTTTGCTGTTTAATAATTTACATGGCTGTTATACTGTCTAAGCTAATAAGGCTGAATTCCAGATACTAAAACATAATAATATGCCTTTATGTATTTATAAAAATTAATTTAATATATTAGCATTTTTTGTCCTAGCATAAGTTCCTAAATCTGTCTTGATATATGCCTCCTGTAAAACCCTGTACAACAGTACTCAAACTGGGAGATTAATGATAGTACTCTGAGCCAAACAGAACTCTAAAATAAGGAAATGGTTCCAGGAGGGGGATATCGATGGATGACCTCACTGGTACAGTGATATTCATTTTTTTGTGCAGTCATGAGTTTGAAAGGGTCCTGAACCAAATTGTTCTGATTAACTGTAGTGTATTTTGCAGGTTTTTGTTAGGGTTTGTTAGGGTTTTCTGTATCACAAGACTGTTTATCTATCAGTTTGAGTTTAGCTTTGCCTTTCTAGACCAGTGGCGGATTAGGCCTGAGAGGCAGGGAGTCAAGTGCCTCCGAGCCACAAATAAGGCTGGACACACAATGGTCAAGACTGCTGCACTAAAAAGTGAGAGTTCAACTGCCTGTAATGGATCTTCCTTTGTACACTATGCTGTGAGACATAAACTATAAGCTAATGGGTCCACAATTTGTACACCATACCCTGATATTATATGACAATACTTAGGAATTTGTTTTAGGGTTTAAAGGTTTACTCAAGGACATACATTTCAAATCAAAACCCAAAAAACCCAAAATGGAAATAAAATGTGAGTTTTAAAATATAAGTCCTTGAGTACACCTTTAAAGCCCTAAAACAAATTCATTAGTTTGTATTGTACACTGTACTCTAGATTCGAAATTCAACACCACCTCATTCCTTATGCTGTGCTTTACATTCCATATTTCATACCACTTCAAATATAAGCACCCTGCTGCACTGGACTCCACTCTGTCTCCTGGGTGGAGCTTTCCTGTCTCCCAGGTGGAGTCCTGAACCCTTCCCAACACCTTTAATTTAACACCTGTGCCATCAGCATGCGCTGTCCACTCATATTCTGGACACAGGAATGGAGATACCACAATGACATTGCCATGCACTGCCACATATCACCCCCCTTTGCTCCGAACCGTAGGGGCGGACACAAGCCACAACTGACTGGCCATCTAACACCTCCATTACCTTTGTCCAGTTTATCTCCGGTCTCGTCAGACAATCTGTCATTCATCAAGGGGAATCCCGACCCCATCTGCACTAAAGGACTCTCTCCAGGAACCACCACTACACTAGTTGGGGTCCCCCATAGACCCACCCAGGTCTTTTTACGTGTGCGTTTCCAGACGCACCATTCCCTCATTATAATCAGGACCTCATCCCTCTTCCTCTCTACACAGTCCTCCTCTGTCTCTACCCAGATTGTCCAAGTCACCCGGGTACCCGTCTCCCGATTGTCATCACTATGGTGATGGTCATTATCCACTTCTTGGCAGTCTGTTGCTACTCTAACCCCGATCACTTTGGGGTCCCTAGCAGTCTTCCCATTGACCGATTCAGTCATCTCACTCCGTTTAGGACGCAAGTCCTTGTCAGTAGGGAATTTTCTGGTCACCCCTTTCAGATTACTAAACCAATCATTTCTAGTGTTTTTGCTCCCAGCAACCAACCCCTCTTGCATTATTACAGTTACACTTTTGTCAGCTTGTACATGAATCACATTCATCATTGCCATTACATCAGCACCTTCTGGCATTTTCCCCATATCCTTTTTAACCCCTTCCTGGGTTACAGGTGACATTTCCACTGGCCTTCTTTTCCGTCTTGGCCCTTCCGACTCGAGGGAAACCTACTACAACACACACCCCCTGGTCCGAAAAGTGATGAGCAGACCCTCTTTCTGACACAGCAGAAATATTGTGAGTCCCATCACTGTCTAAAACAGGATCACCATTTACCATCAGTACATGTTTTATGTTGGATTCCATTTTGTTTACCAATACCTCATGTTTGTTTATCTCTGGGGTCTCAAACAATACATCTCCCCCTAGAGGCAACAAACATTTGAGCAACCTAGCCCAATCTACGCTGTCTGAGCTCCCATCAAAGATATCCCATTGTTCCAATACCTCCCTCCAAGGAGACACCAATGGCTAGGTGTTAGGCATTAACTTCTCAGTCCCCACAACCGCTGGGGTGTCCTTGTGTTCATACCCATCCTGCAGTTTTACCACGTTTGCACTAGTCTGCACTGGTGGCACTACATCACCCAGCTGAACATCAATACCATTATTCATTCCAGCAATTACATCATCAGACATAACATTTTCTTCATAATAATGAACCTCTAGCTCTGCAGATACCCCAAACACATGGTCACCACTGTGAGCCTGTGGCTCTCCATTAAACAAAGCAATATTTTCAAAAATGTCACATCAACACCTTTAATTTAAAGACTGTGCACACCTGTGCCATCAGCATGCGCTGGCCACTCAGATTCTGGACACAGGAATGGAGATACCACAATGGCATTGCCATGCACTGCCACAATATATATATATATACATATATATACAGGGCTCAACATTTCAAGTCCTAAGCTACTAGCCAGGTCTTAAAAGTTACTCGCCACCAGTTGCCCCACCTAACCCCTACCCTGCCCCGGCCTTAACTCCGCCATGTCGGTGTGACGCAGAGTACAAAGATCAGTAACAACGCACAGTATTGAAGTCAGTGGTGCAATGCAGAATACAGAGGCCAGCTGTGTGACACACAGTACACCAGTCAGCAATGTGAAGCGTAGTGCATTGGTCAGCAACGTGATGTGCAGAGGTCAGCAATGTGACGCGCAGTGCGGAGGTCAGCAATGTGACGCGCAGTGCAGAGATCAGGGTGTGACGCACAGTACAGAGGTCAGGGTGTGATGCACAGTACAGAGGTCATGGTGTGACGCACAGTACAGAGGTCAGCAATGGCAGCTGAGGTGGGTGGAGGAAACTGCTGTGGCCGTCGAGGAGCCCAATCGAAGCGGGCACAGACGATGGCAGTCAAGCTTCTTGTTCTCTTCTCCCCATCTTTTGGACGTTATTAATCTGAGTTGCCCCACTCAGTATGCCCCTCGCTTGCGGCCATATTAAGTGGGGCACTCATATTAATAACGTGCTGGATTAGTCTGACCCAGGGGCGGACTGGGCCCGGGGGCAGGGTGGCAATTGCCTCCCAAGCCTCTCTGATACCTTTGCAAACGCCCCCACCACTTCTGTAAGCATTTAATCTCTCCCCTCTCGGCAGCTCTGCTGCTGCAGCGGCCAAGAGGGGAGAGATTAAGTGCTTCCGGCGGTGGGGGGGCGTTTGCAAAGGTATCAGAGAGGCCCGGGGGGCAATTGCTACCCTGCCCCCGGGCCTAGTCCGCCCCTGGGTCAGACTAATCCAGCACGTTATTAACATGAGTGCCCCACTGGGCCGAGTGAACGACACAGCTGAGATTATAATGGAGGGGCCACACCCCGTGGGCGGAGCCCTGCGTGACGTCATCATCGACATGGCGCGTCGCTGGACCGAAGGGACGCGCCGGGTGGGTCTATGACACTTTCATACTGCTTTGGTGTGTTTGCACATTGGTTATGGCTGCTTGTAGTCTGGGCCTTCTGTCCTTCCCTATTCTAGAGGCACATTAATTGAGATACACTGTTACATGTAAGGCACATTAAGGAAATTTATAGGGCTGCGGAAATTAACGATTAATCGTTAATTTTTTTGATCGATCAAAGTTCTTTGGCTCCGTACTCACCTCTCCGCCGGCTTCCGGGTCTTCCATCGGAGATAAGAATAATAACGATTAATAACGAGATTAATAACGTGCTGGATTAGTGTGATCCTAGTTAATTTTATTACTTTATTGCTGTGCTGTATGTGTATAGGCCAATGTAGTTGGATGTGTATGTGCGTTATAATTAATCGAAATTAATCGATTAATCGATTTAAAAAAATTTCGATTAATCGAACAGGAAATTTGTAATCATTACCAGCCCTAGAAATTTTATTTTAGTGTTGTACTTATTATGTTTTCTAAGTCTGTGTGTCTTTCAAACACCTCTAAAGAAATTCTGCGTCCTCATTAAAGTTTTTAAATAATAAAGACAGGGCATATTTTACACCAAGGGAGTATGATATGGCATTAACTGCCTTCCTTGTCAACTGGAGCTGATTTCCAACAGCTGATTATAGGGGCCTAGTTGCCCTTGATCCCAGTCATGCATTTCTGATTCAGTTAATATGGTTTCTATTTTTAATAGAAGTGAAACTTAAAGGAGAACTATGGGGTTAAGGCTTTTCCCCATAGTTCTCCTTAGGGTAACGGGAGGACACAAACTAGCGTCCTCCCGTCACCCTAGGCTCAGTATACCGCGAGCTGCGTGACTGACAGCTGGCTCTGCCTATCTAGAGGCAGAGCCAGCTGTACCCGCCAAACGACGGTATGTGTTCGCTCACCTCCCGATCTACTGAGCCGACCTGTGACAGTCTCATTGTCACAGGTCGGCTAGAACTATGAGGTGAGTAAAAAGCACAACAGGATACCCGTAAGAAAAGAAAAGATACCCGTAACGTGGGTAAAATCCAGCCACCATTTACGGACTTTATGAATTACAATCAAACCATAAAACAGATAACAGAAAAATTATGCCAGTTTGGCAATTATGCCTCTGGGTACTCCAGTTTTCTTCAACACTCTCATATTACATGTTGGTAGGGTAATTGGCTCCTGTCTAAAATTGCCCTGTATGTATACGTGTGAGATAGTGACCTTAGATTGTAAACTCCTTGAGGGCAGGGACTGATGTGAATGTAAAGCGCTGCGTAAATTGTCGGCGCTATATAAATACCTGTAATAAATAAATAAAATGAAGTGCAGGATCACTTTAACATACAGTGAATGTTTGCATTAGAAGATTTAGTAGTCGAGAAATGTGTAACACTATAATTGTGGTTGGTTAGTCTCCAGGCTAGATTGTACTATACATGTGTTGATTTCTATTTTAACATAAATCCTGTACTAAAAGGGAAAAAGACTGCAGTTAGAGCCAGAAAGAGTGGATCCAATTTATTTTAAACATGCTAGCTATAGTGGGAGTAGTCAATGTCAGAAGACATACTGCAGAGGCACAGGTTTGATGGACACCAAACAAACATTGTAAAGAAATAGCTAGACATACATTGAGCAAGCTTGAAGAAAAGACAAAATAAGAGGAAATGGAAACAGAAAGGAGGAAACAGTAGTGTAAATAGCAGGGGAAGTGGAGGCTAAGAAAGTATGGGCCAGCTGGTAACTCAGCTTCCTATGTGTTTTATATACATCGAGTTCATCACAGTCCCCAACTGTTCTAGAATAGCATAAAGTCACATTTAATAAAATGACAGTATCTACAAAAAAGAACATCTATATAATAGACCTAAGTTATTAATGGTCACACCATTTCATCTGTTGTCCATTCTTTTTGACAGTCTTTTCAACAGATTATGAAATGTTAAGACTGTTAGTAGGATCCATTGATGGTTTTTTTTTTTTGGCTCCTGTGCTATGTCAATGATGGCTAATTTGTTTATGCAAGCAGCCTGGGCAACATCTCTCTGACAGCTATAGCAACAGCAGCATGAGCCAAAACAGAAATTATCTACTGGCAACCACCAACTAAAACATAAGTGGTTTTTGTTAGTAGGTTTCACAAATTGATTTTTCTTTCAGTTTTAAATGTGTAAACTATAAATTAAAATATAATATAATATTAAATACAAACTTAGGGAGTCAACTTCAATTTGAAAACCCAGACCAAAAGTCTCAGGTTTACATAATGGTACAATTCCGCATTTTTAAAATGTTTTGTTAGTTGAGCAGCAAAGATAAATTACTTTAACAAATGCACTGGCAAATTAAGGATTCTCAAAGCCCTGAAAAGTATGACAAACATGACTACAAGAGATTGCTTTACGAAAAAGTTTGCAGCATGTCTTCTTGGTCCTTTGCTCCCTGGTTTCCAGCTCGCTCTCTATGTCACTGTGTATATTGAATTGTTTGGGATTAGCATTGCAACATCTTAGTTTTACAGTTGTTAAAGAGACCTTGGGGGTGATTTACTAACCTAAACACACGCACGCAGTAGGTGCGTGTGATTTTTACACAGCAAAACGTATTTATCAACCAAAAAGTCTCTAAAAGCATATTTCCACTAATGCCATATATGGAAAAATCATGCACATGATGCATATATAATGCTGCTTCACAGTTTAGACGAAAATGGTTAGCTCATGCATTTACATTCCTGCATTCATCAACGCAAGCAACACAATGTAGAGCTAATTTACACAGCATCACCTTGCAATTCATGCAGGGCTTTGCACAACACACCTGCATGATCATGACACCTACATAGATCATGCTGGGAGGGAACACACTACAGAGGTGTATACTTGTTCGTGGCGTGTTTATACAGGTGAAACTCGAAAGTAAATCAACCCCCTTGAATTCAAATATTGCAAATATTGCAAAATAAAAGCACAGAAAATTTAAACATTTATTTTATGATTTAATAATCCTAAATAATAGTTATTCACTTGTAATTGACCTTTGAACCTGCTAAAACAATTAGACGTCTCCCGAATTCCTTAGCACACCCCATTCCTCCTTGCATAGCGTATAAATACTGTCTGTACTAAAATCTCCTCCAGCCCTCTCTACAGAGAGTCACTTACAGCTCTGAGTCACAACCAAGATGGTGGCACACAGCAGCAGTCTCAGGGATTTTGTCTTAACAAGGGAGGCTTTTACAGGTAAATAATGTACCTAAAATACGTTAAATGCAAATATATTGTTAAAATGAATGGTCTAGCAACAGGGTATTCTTCATAAGTTCATTGAGTGCCTTCTATTATATATTTGTGGAGTACTATGGCTAGATTCACTTAGGAACTGAATGCATAATTGGAGCAGAGGGAACCCAGTGCCCCTATTGTAACTTCATTATCTGTCAAATCAATCTTGTGTCAGGGGAGGGGGTGGATGGCAAGGGGGAGCAATTTAAAACATAAATGGTCAAAGCCTGATCATTGCTCTGCCACCAACTGAGCAGGTGTGAACAATTAATTTGATTCTACACTATGGCCCTATATTTTATGTAATGCTTAGTAGATTCAAGTATTATTAAGCCTTAATGTTAAAAGAAATCAGCTAACATTAGTAAAATAGGATTAAAGAAAATATGTTTCTTGACGTCCATTGAGGGACACAGGACTATAGTAAATATTAGACTTTTGGGTTATATGCTGCCATTATAGAAGGGTTTGGACACTGGCAAACAGAATAACTGTTTAAAGCCAACCATCATTCCTTAGTTTTGCAAGCAAGCAGTATATAAGGCCAATAACACAGAGGGGCAGAACCTATGTTCCTCAATCCCCAGATCTGGCACAGAACCAAAAGCCATCTGTAACAACCAGAAGGACTAATGCCCGAACCTGAAATGGTAAAGTTCCCAACAGGACAGGGGGACTGCTAAAGAACCAGGGAAGCTCATACAAGATTAACTGGATGCACAGACCAGGACGTGAATTGCCAGCAAAGGGAATGACTAGCTTGAGTGACACCAGCAGAACTATGTGCCAAAGAAACCATCAACAGAAGGGATAATATAATCTCTGGATTGAAGGGGAATAAATGTAGCAAAAGTTGATTTTGAGGTGTTTTTTTCAAATCTTTTAGTGGACTATTTATTTTAAGAGCAGCAGCTGTAGAATTTCAGCTCCAACAGCAAGCTCTAGAAGAAGCTCCAGCAACTTGGCTCCCGACATTATATAAAAAAAATTGATCAGTTCCACTTTGGCTCCAGGTCAATCTAGTCAAAAATTGTAAAGCATTCTCTGCTGCGAAAATGTGACCATTCTTTACAAAGGTATCAATAATCTGCTACACAATTGGCACTTAACGGAGTGAGAGAGCGTAAGACTCCCAGGCTTCCCACAGTGCAAAGTTGGTGCTGTCTGAGAATATTCCAAAAGAAGCAGGTGAGGAGGCCATGGGCACACTCTCGAATATACAGTAATTGTAATCCGGTCAAAACCTGGTACTCGTGTTTTGACCAGGAAATATGTTCCAATTACTGGTAAAACAACCAGGGTCACAGCAGTCGCATGTGAGACCAGGCCCTAGCTTTTCACCACTTAGGGGGACCCAGAAAGGAAGAAGAGGACCCACCCCCAGTAATTGCAATTCAATAATTCACTTCACTTTCTCCTGAGCTGTCACCTCCCTGGCCTCTATAGCAGCTGCAGTGACTTCGCTCCACCGATGCACTGGAGAGGAGGAAGAAAGAAGGCAGTGTGGCACCTCGAGCTGGAAGGAGGGGGGGCACAGAGTAGGACAGCCGCTCAGGGAAAAAAGATGAAGGTAACGCAGGTTGAGCTGGTGTAGATACCTTGCCCGGGTTTATGAAGGAAGGAAAGGAGACAGACGCTTTCATTGCCATCACCATCTGTACTACGTGACCACCGACCTGTCACATTCCACAATATGTGTCCCCCCTCCCCCACATGTACACATCACACTCCCTATACCTAATCACCTGTGTATCCTCACCCCTTCTTCTCCCATACCTGATCCCTTGTGTATTATCTCCCCTTCGTCTCCGATTCCTTATCCCCTGTGTATCAAACCATCTTCTCTCATTCCTAATCCCCTGTATATTATCTCACTTTCTTCTGCAACCCTAATTCCAAAAAAGTTGGGCTGCTATTTAAAATCTACCTAAAAACAGAATGCAATGATCAAATGTTTAAACTGAGAAAATGTACCATTCTACGAAAAAAAAGGTCCTTTTGAAATTGATGGCAGCAACGTGTCTAAAAAAAGTTGGAACAGGGCAGTAAAAAGATGGCAAAATAAGTGCTACTAACAAGGAAGAGCTGGAAAAACATTTTGCAGCTAATTAGTAGGTTAATTGGTAACAGTTCAGTAATATGATTGGGTATAAAAAGAGCATCTAAAGGTGCCCATACACCTTACAACCATCGCAAGACTTTTGTCTTGCGATGGTTGTAAGCCAATTAAAAGCTTGTAAGATCTGTCCATCTTGGACAGGCAGATCATACTTGCGATCATCGCAAGCCCGCCCCCCTAGGACAGGCAGATCATACTTGCGATGACTGCAATGAGGGGCGGGCTTCCCATGACTGCAAACGGGCAGTGTGCGCACACCGGCCCGTTCGGCAGTTGTTGAACAAGCAGGCCACTAACCCGCCGAGAATTGTACGATTCCCGGCGGGTTTTCAAGCCTGCTTGTTCGATGGACGATTTGCGACCGTACAGTAGAAACGGTCGCACGTCTTCCATACACTTTGCGATTATCGTACAATCGCGGGAAATTTCCCGCGATTCTTGTACGATAATCGTACAGTGTATGGGCACCTTTAGAGAGCCAGAATGTCTCAGAAGTAAAGATGGGCAGAGGTTCACCAATCTGTGAAAAGCTGTATCCAAAAATTGTTGAACAATTTCAGAATAATGTTCCTCAATGTAAAATTGCAAAGACTTTAAATATATTATCATCTACAGTATATAATATCATCAAAAGATGATAAGGCCGAAAAGCAATATTGGATGCCCGTGATCTTCGGGCCCTCAGACGGCACTGCATTTAAAACAGGCATGATTCTGTTTTGAACATCACTGCATGGGCTCAGCTAATTCATAAGCAAGAATTTTTTCATTCTTCATTCTTTTTTTTAAATTCACACCACAAAGCATAGTAATAAGTTACCATGCATTGTGGGGTAATGAAATGCATATTCGATGGCTAGGTGTGTTAGAGTGCCATTAAGAAATAATAGCATTGCAACGCCCCTAACAGTGCAACATGCAATCTCATGCAATGCGGGATCGCTCAAAGGAACCCACACACTCTTGCATTACAGTGCTGTGAACAGAGCCTTATTGCTTTCCAGAGTTGCAAATATACTTTACTTTCCGGAAACAGCAGAAAATAGTTATTTTCATTTAGAAATACAGTATATTGGTTGTAGAGATTAATGGCAGATTTGCCACAGCACCCTTTGTTAAAATTCCATGATTTACACATTGACTAGAAAAAAGTAGTGACTTATTTATGCTTCAATCAGATAGTTGCGTTCATGCCAATATCATAGATCTATTGTGAGCAGGTTCCATGACTTCAACTTGTGGTCCTTCCTCCTGGGACTACAAACATGCAGTACCCTGGTAACTGCCAAGATGCCGACATTTTTTTATGGGGGGTGGAGTGGGCGGCCCTTCATGGTTTCTTGCGCCGGGGCCCTGAGGTTTCTAGTTATGCCTCTGCTCATATCTGCTTGAATATTTGTTGCCATCTTGATTACTATATCATTGCCCCCAGCACGTTCAGCGCTGTCAATCCTTTGACAACTAAATTAATCACACCATTGGCTGTCTGATCTTAGCTTAGTGTGCACTTACAGCAGCTGAACAGCTACAAAGGAAAACCAGTCATCTGAACACTGGCAGATGCACCCTATACATACCTCTACTGCAGCCTCTTTTTTAGTGCACTTACACTGGAAGCCTATGCAATAGCAATACCAATCTAACAAAGCTGCAGAAGAGTGGTGACATAAAGCCAAGTAGAGGAGGAAAAGTAGGATGATGATCGGACGGCTGCAGTCAAATTGCAATGATCTGGCATGCTGAAATAACTCAGCTTACACATTTCTGGTTAACAGGACCTAGTGCAAAAGGCCATTGCAATGAGTATGGCAATGTGCTCAACAGATATTGCTAAGTGGGGTGACAGGGTCACTTTAAAGAATAAGTGAACTTTTAAAACACCTTCTTGTATCAATTTAGACACTACTGGCACTATGAAGTGGAAATTAAAACTAAAGGGCTAAGAAGCAGAAATATACATACATTACCATCAATGGGTATAGTTTCTCAAATGTGCATATATGGCCATAGAGGTAAATACATTCCCATAGTTACATATGCACAAAGTATCATTGTTTTGGTCTACCTTACCATGCTGGATATTGCTTTTTCCTTTTAAGAATAGACAGGACCTTCCTTATACTATAACATGTAAGAAGTGAAGATCAGCAGCACTCAAGTAGTAGCGTTTAAATCATTGTGCTCATTTATTGAAGTAAAATGTCAGATACATCATAGAGCCAACGTTTTGGGGCCACGCAGGGTCCCTTCATTAGGGAAGCATAGTAAGCAGTGCAAGAGTGCATCCAAACACTTCATACTATAATTTTACTTTTTTTTTTTTTACTAATAGAAAAAAACATACAAAAATAGAAAATATATACTTTTTGTGAGTCCCACAGGTGGCACAGATATTTGAAAAAACAAAAATAAACTATGCATCTCTTTTCCATTGGACAGGACAAGATTAGGGTTATGTAGGCATGTTCACTGTGACCATTTTAACTACGATCATATTACCAGAATACACTTTGATTCATTTCTGAATATTACTATAAGACTGTAGCCATCCAGTCATATCAGGACTACTAGTTTGAGGTATACTCCTGAAAGCCCACATGAAAAAACAGTGACTTATATATGCTTCATTCGAATAGTTAGGTTCTTGCTAATATCATAAGTCTATTGTGAGCAGTCGTGAAGTAGTTGAGTAAGAGTTAGATGAATAAAATATGATTTCTGATTGGTGTCTATGGTTGCAGCACTTTGCGCTTTTCTCTTTTTATATAAGCCCGGTATATCATAGAACTGTTGGGCATTAATATCAGCATTGGTTGTGCTCCATACAATTTTATGGGGTAGTAGAAATTATGAACAGGGTTTGATTGGTTTCCTGTCACCCACCTAAAAAGCAGGTTGCTTACTGTGCCTGAGAAGATTGAAAAACAGTTTTACAAATTATAGCCTTCGAGCCTTTATTTTATTTATGACGCCCAGCAGCAAAAAAGGTTGATAAATTATTGATTTATTGCTCCTGCAAACAGAATTAGTAAAGAGCTTTCCCTTTTACATAGGCATCACCATAGCCACCAATTCCTCTCTACTTTCTTCATTTACAAAAGTGTAGGAAAGTCAGATGTTTTTGCCCTAAGGAGCCATTCGGTGAGGATTTATATCACAGAGAATAAACAAGGGGATCCTGTCTATGAACCTTGTTAGACTTGTACAGAATCCACAGTCCCGGATGTGTGGAATCCAGACCGTCACACCCAAGGTGTTCTTATCCCTGAACAGAGATGATAAGTATGCTACCTGTAAAGCAGTCAAAGTCAGGGGCATACGAGACTCATTCAGCTCAGGAGGACAGACCATTGATTGAGAAAGTCTGATGGATGCTTTTCCCTAAACAAACAACTATGCACGTCTCCCGGGCCCAGCTATTTCCTACCACACTGATCAGCTAACCCACCTTAGGGGCAGAGGAATGTGCAGATTCCACAGACACAGAGAGCTCACTCATTTGCACAATTCATATTACAGCCTCAGCTAGCTATGTAGACTGAATACAAGAGACCTCTATGTGCAGCTGCAACAGAGGGAAAGGTGTCCTCTTGGAATGTCACAAAATTGAAGAGGAAGAATTATGAACATAGAATGATCATTTTCATTCAAGCATAAACATTCGTCATCATTTTACAAGTCTACATATTTTCACTTACTTACACTGTCTATGCATACATAATCAGTACCCCTAATAACACTGCACAGTTTAATTGTTGGACTTGGTATCAGCATACATTACTTTGTGTCCTTATTGGTGACATTTATATTTCATTATTATCATAAGTTAGACAGTTATGCAAAAAAAGTTTAAAAATGTTATGCAAATGTGTTGCACAACTGGTGCCTTAAAACACATTTTTTTTCAGCCTGCTGTCGAACAGCCTTTTAACTATTTACAATCCATTTTTTTACAACAGTGGTATCCAACCGGGAGATAAAACATGATTCCTCTGTGTTCTTCATATAGCCTGGAGCTGGGAATGGTAGGACAGAATCCTAGCTTTGCAATTAAAAATACTTAGTGATACCTTTGTACACTGGCCCTCTAAGCCCTGCAGGTATTAATGATCTGTACTATTATTAGGGGATAATGACTGTCTATGAATTGTTGGGACAAAAATACTTGCAGATATATCTACATAATAATTTCTGCATAATAAATGACAAAAGGTATTGTAGTTGTGCAATTCTGTATTATCAATGTTTCGTCCAGCTTTTCATACATCTGGCATTTAAAGGGAATCTTTAATAACTGTTAACTTTAATAAATTATACATTTATTTAAATAATACGAAACCCCGGAACAAAAATGTTGTATGTTGCCACTTACCAAACCTTAGATGTAGTGGCTGCATTCCTTTTCATTTTTCAGGCAAAGAACATTTTCAGCAAGTACAGAAAAAACATGTTGATCTTGCCAGAAATGCGGTGTCCTTGTCACTTCCTTTCAGATAGGCTAAAAACAAAAACAATGCTATCTATTCATCTCCCCATCTTCCATGTAATGAAGAAGACAAGGGCAGCCATGTAATTCAGGTTTGGCCAGAAACCACAGCTCCCTACATACAGTATATTCAGCTACCCAGGGACAGTATGTGCGTTATTAGTGGGACTGTAATGGGGTTTGAGATTATTATTATTAAGTAAGAAATTCTCTTCTCCCCTAGCTTAAAGCAAATCTTTAATACAGTAGGTTACCCTTAGTTTGGCAGGTCTCTTCAAATTCCATAAAACAGAGATCTGCTAATCTGGCTTGTGATCTTTATAGTCTTTAGTCCTAATTAACAAGCAAGATACCAGAAACACCCTCTTAGGCTTCCACTAATTACTGTCAATCAAGCAGAATGGCAGAGCACCCATACATTAGCAGTTGAAAGGTTTATATAAACACAAGCAGGCCTGGTAGAGTTAACAACCCAGGTGACCCATCCGTCACCCTTAAGTCATAAAACTGAGTTACAATATCAACCCAATTTCATAACAAGACGAGAACAGACATATCAAGAATGGAAAGGTTACGAGGGTCAGGGGCCTGCAAAGCCACTTTAACTCTCCTGGCCCAACCATGGTTCATATTTAAGCCAAGTTTGGTTTTAATTTAAAGGTCATTTCATAATGCAGGATAATTTTCATTGATTAAGCCCAGGTGGTGAAACGCGTGAGAGGCTTTGGCCTGGTATGGGAGAAACTCATGGTGATGTACATGTTGCATATCAATTTTTGGATTAGCCTTTTGCAATCGGTTTGGATTTACTTTAATACATTTTGGATCACACTTACGCTGGTTTCTGTGCGGCTGATCTTTTGGAGATTGATTTGGGCAAGTGAGAAGAACACTACAGCCTGCACCAAGAGTGTGAATTAACTGCAGCCGAGGTTAGAATTGGAGCGGTGAGTCCATGAAGCTCTTTCAATGTTAATTTTGTTTTTCGTTTTGAATAGAGTGGAGAGGAATTAGAACCACTGTTTTATTGATTTCTGGGTCCCAGCTAAGGAGACTCACTCTTTGTCCTAGAGACCGTTATCACTGAAAGTGAAAGAAAATTCCAAAGTTTGGGTTGTCATTAGAACAGAAATAGATATGAAATATTCCACTGGGGACACTAGATCAGGTAACCCTGCTTACCACCAGCGATTTCCCACTCTTTGGAGGGATTTGCTCTCACTTCCTGTTGTGTCTATCAGACAGGAAGTGAAGGGAAATCTCTCTAATAAGATTGGAAAGACAGACGGCACAAAAATGCTGACAAATGCTAACCCACCTTTATATTATGCAAAACTAAAAACATATTGGCTTCAGTTCTAAATTGTCTCAATTCTAAGTAGTAATTTACAGAATTATCATGTTGTAGCCCTAGCACTGGTGGCCCCTTTAGGGCATGGCAGCTGCTCAACGTGGGCACTGCAGTTGTGCTCGTTCTCCCCAATGCTAAATGACCAGTGAGGTATGTAGTTGACCACATCTGCAGCTGAGAACTTAGGCCCCACAACTGAATGTATTGGGATGGACGTGATAAAGGAAGAGGAAATGCAGTCTCGGAGCAGGGGAATAAGGGACTGAACCACGAGGTGATCCAGAAGGCCAGGGGGATCCACATGGAGTCCACCAGGGAAAAAGGGAGGCATGTGGAGGGGGGAATAGATCCACCGGGTATGAAATAACATGTAGGCTGTTGCAGGGGATCATTCAGCTCTGCAAAGACTGTCTGGGAATAGGACACTTCTCACCAGGAGAACAGCTATAATCTGTGAGGTCATATGCCATAGCTTGTACCTGCTGCTGATATTCACCTGGCTGTAATCAGTGACAGTGCAATCTACCTCTCGTACAACTCCATCCTGTCTGACACAATATTACCTGACCCCACATTAGCCCATCAGATCCCAAAAAGTGCCACATAGGTATATGTAACATGGGTACATGTAAAGTTCGTATCTTAGTGGTGGGTGCAGCGGTGACAAACGGATGGCACCGTATCAGAACAGAAAAATATAGTACACCAGCACTCCAAAGCCAGGGAAGAATATGTCCTTTAATGATGCCTGTGCATAACATCACATAGTGGCTCTATAGTGGAAAAACACTGGCCCGCCAGAGGCCCAGAGAGCTACTATCAGAGGATCCTTTCATCAAACTGATCTTTATCTTGGACGATGCACTGCATACAGGAGGATGTTTTACAGAATGCTGAGTGGCCTTTGGCCACATTTCTTTGTCCTCAGCTTTAACTACACCCAGGTGGGACACTGAGACCCCTAGTAGAACTTTCTTACATTGTATACATTGTTCCAGAGTCCTATAGAGGGCGTACTAAGCTGTGTGTATTACAAATACCTTCATCTGTAACTGGTAGTTAGGTTCCCCTTTTGCATCAATCCATTCAATTAAGAGTCATTTGAATACATATGATGTTGTTCTCTATTACTTGCAGCATTGTTCTCCACTCACCCAGTGCATTTTAAGCAAGGCCCATAACGGGTGGTAAAGAGATAACACACTAGTCCTTTTCACTTCACTGTATTATTGAATTATTTTGCTGTTATTGAACTGTTGCCTTTACTATTTTCGGGTCCGGTTACAGGGTGGGTCAACACTAGAAACAGAAGAAGAACCCATTGTATACCACCAGCTCCAGTGGAGGGAGTGCTGCACAGGTATACACAACATACGCAAACACAAGGAGAACTACATCAATTTCCTTGCTATTCATATAGCAAATATGCATACTAGCAGGTGGGCAGGGGTACAAAAGCACACTTTTTATCTGTAAGAAAGGGCACAACATAGCTATGCAATATGGGACCAAGTCAGGATGTCCCTGTAAATATGATATATTTAATAGACATTATCCTCATGTAGAAAAATACATTTAAAATTTAAAACCACTAAGCTCTTGGAAGGTAGCTTTTCTATACAGCTAAACTAAATTATATATACAAAGGGAAAAGTAAAAGATGCTGAAGTTTCACAATACAGACAGCAGGAGAAAAAATAAGTATATCAGGTCTGAGAAGTGATGAGGCATTAGTGCTTTGCATTCCCCTTACTGCTTCTATATTTGTCCCATGCAGATATAATCTTATCGGTTTTCAGCTTCTCATCTATGTAAAGAGAATGAAAACAGGAAGGAAACTAGTTAAGAGTTTGTACATCAAGCAAGTTTCTTTCTTAGCAACAGTGAGCCAGCACAAAGACAAAATCCAGCACAGCAATGGCAGCTAAACAGGTTGAGGCATCTGACAAGAAGTCCAGCAGCTTCAAGGTCCGGGCTGTGGCACATGTTTTGGCCACATACCATTTGGTGAGTCAGAAAGTGTATTTGTCTTAAGCTTTAAATCCTTGCAAACAAACATCTTAGCAGTCTTATTGTGGACACTCAGAAACAATACAAAGATGCACCAAATGAGGCTGACAGGAGGCTAGGAAACTCCAGGGAAGAGTGAAGAAAGTAATGCACTTTGTAGTTTGAAAGTAATATACTTTGTGGATCCCCATTCTTTTTCTAACTTCAGTACACGTTTCAACATAGTATTCCGTCCTCTCAGGTTTTTACCAGGGCTACTTGTATCTTTGTTGGTTTGTTCAGGCAATGACAATTAGGCAGTAGGTGTGCTTTCACTACACGGTTTTGTATGAAAGATTTAGCCGTGCAGTTGATGTT
The DNA here is from genome assembly GCF_000935625.1 of Nanorana parkeri. Classification (NCBI taxonomy): domain Eukaryota; kingdom Metazoa; phylum Chordata; class Amphibia; order Anura; family Dicroglossidae; genus Nanorana; species Nanorana parkeri. The sequence goes on from NW_017306973.1 coordinate 53,504, forward strand.
TGGTCTGTGCACATGTATTCGCCATAATTTCACTTACTATCTTACCACAATGTCGCTGAAAACCAAAGGTTGGCCTAAGCACTATTTAAGTAACTGAATGCTATAAAAAAGGAAAAGTTTGCATATTTTTGACTATAAAGTTTGATTACAGGTTGTAATATATTCTGCCTTTATGTCAGTTGTTTATTACAGGAGCTGCATTCTACAATGCAGGCTATCTGCATATTGATCAGTAATACTGTAGGTGTGGCTGGAACGAATGTTCCATATATAAAAAAACACTTTCAGGAAAAATATTGACTTAGGATAGTTTTAGCAAGTTACGAGGTCAAAAGCATGCAATAATATTCAGTATATGATTGTTTTTTGTTTCTCATATATTTATTTATATTGCAACCTAAGCACTCCAGCAAAAGTGATGGGAGTTCATACAAGTTATAACAATGAAGGGGTACCTGAAAAGGTTTTTCGGCAACAGGTTTTTTTAAAGAAACTTTAAAACTACGTTAAAAAGGTGGCCGTTATAAGCCCCCCTGGCAAATGTGATAAAGTGAATTCTTTGCGTGTTTACTTAATATGTGAAAAAAAACAAGTTTCAAGGCTTTTTACTGAATATAGTTATTATATATAAAACCACAGAGCTTAACTGCGCCCTAGTCACAGCTCATCCAACAATGCCATCTTTTTTAAAGAAAATACACTAGGAACCCTTCATTATAGAAGGCAATTCACGTTACAACGTAATAGCAAAAACTGTTCTAAGTGGAACTATTTAAAAGTTATAATATGCTCAATTCCAAAAGCATAATATTTGTGGGTATTAAAATATTTTATTGCAACAGATTCTTAGTTTTTTTTTTTTAAAGATTAAAAATGAATTTTTTAAGTTACTGAAGACATTGCCGCACAGAACAGCTGAATTCAGTACACATATGTTTCTATATCAGTTTCTGATATCTTTTGATGTAAACGTAAATTCACAAAGGTGCACATGCGGTTATCCCTTCTTAAAATACCACTAGTTTTAGGTCAGCAATAACTGTGCCTTTTAGTGGGGGGTGTCTATTGAGAAGAACAAAAACCAGTAGTGATAGAATAAAGCTTTATGATATAAAATAATGATTCACAAGAAACAGGGGCTTTTATGAGTTAAGGGCCTGTTCACATGATATCAGGTCCTGATCAGGTGCAGATCTGCAGACGTGGTGCTACTGATGCAGTGCGTTTTGGCCGTGTTTTGGCTGCGTTTTTGATGCTTTCCAGTGTATGTTAGCTGCAGTGCAGTGCGTTTTTGACGTGTTATTGACGACATGGTTTTCTGATCAGGTCTGCCTGTCAGTTTTTTAGGCGGACCATTCGTTTACATCTAGTTACACCTGGCTCCGGCCAGGTCAGGAAAACAAACGGATCAGTGTTCTGTTTTGACTAACTTGATCTTGCCGGATTGGGGGTAATCTGATGTAAACGGACACATGTGCATTCACATCCGATTCCCCATAGACCAACATGGGTTCGGTAATTTCAGTTTTTAATTTTATTTCAAGATGGAGGAAAAAATGCATGGGCACGGATGCCACAACAGTTTTACGGATCTAGCGTTTTTGACGTGTTATTGACGCGTTTTTGATGCATTTTGCGTTTCCGGTCCGGTTCCTCACCGGACAAAATGTGACATGCAGTGTTTTTTCTGTCGTAACCTGAACGGACTGCGCATGTGAGAACTGTAGCCCATAAAACACATAGGGATACATTGGGATGCATTTTTAGTGCAGGAGCGTACGGATCAGGTCAGCACAGAAAACGGACGTCGTGTGAACAGGCCCTAAATGCTATTTTCATGCAAACAATAACAGTTCTACCCATAGGCAACATTTATATGTGTGAATTTAATTTTTTAAGTAGAAAAGATAAAACAATAATTTAAGAAAATAATAATAATAATAATAAATAATAACTACTAATTATGCATCTGAGAAAGAAAAAATGTATGAAAATATGGAGTTGAAGTGAAAATCCTCTTCTAAACATGTTTTAGGTGCATAACTGATATTAAAAAATACATCTAACTCCAGTAAATTACATTTATGCGCCTGTAGATGAAGTGAATAGAAACAAAGTAGAATATGCTCAATCTAAAACAGGTTATGTCGACAAGTTTGTTGGAGATAATAAAAAGAACACCAGATATGTGGATGTGCAGATAAATTAGCTAAATGATAAGAACTATCAATCTGATTTCAACACAACTGCCACAAAAGAGAAGTTAACAAATATGTGTCTAGATTAAGGAGCTGATGCTGGTTGACACTCACCCACACACCATATTATATTAAGGACATGTATTTTGTTCGGCACCACCTTTACTGGGTCACCAAATAATAAAAAAACTGACATTTAGAGCCCAGAAATTCAGAACTCAATCAGAAAATCAACACTCAGATAAAATGTTAAAAATACATGGTTTAAGCTGTTGGAGAAGCTAATGAGCATTATTCCTACTGTCACCATTCAGCATATTCTTCATTATAAGTATAAAAACACAGATCAGTAAATTATTTACAATATTTTCAAAAATACAGTCATTACTCTTACCCTGACTCATTTTTTCCAGAAATGATCTATTCTCATTAAATTGTTTCTTTAGACATTATTAACAATGACACCTACCCTTATTATCCCTTTTATTAAATGCAAATTGTATATAAACAATTAGGACATTCTGGTAACATCAGAATTGCAGGTTCTATGACAGCCTAATGGCCTAGGTTAGAAACTTTCCTCACTGGTTCCACTGCAGTTGCAGATAGAAGGCCAACTTCGTCTTTATGTGTACGAAGTACAAATCAAAAAATGTCTGTTTTATTACCCGATCATCAATCATTGTCTGATGTCTATGGGTACTTTAAATAGGATGGCTTGCAATTGTTTACTTTCATAATCCTTAGGTTATCCCTTCACATACAACAACTCCCCTCCACAGCCTGGGTTTCCGTCTTTTGTAGATAAAAGAGATGAGTGAATATGTTTGGTCCATTCACATCCAATTCCCCATAGCCCAACATGGGTCTGGTAATTTCAGTTTTGGATGGATGTAGACAGATGTCACAACAGTGACATTTTGAAAGACAGATACCAGCCAGCTTTCAGTAAAAAAAAAATCAATATTAGAGTGTATATATTTCACTGAAAAAGCCAACAAAATAGTGTGATGACTACATGCACAGTATTTAAGTGTTTTTACTAAGCTGCTTTTTAAACAGGACAGACACCAGCCATTTTTTAATCAAAAATCAATATTGGAATGTATTAATTTCACTGAAAAAAGCAATCAAAATATTGTAGTGAATACTTGCAGCATATTTAAGCACATTCAGTGAGCTGCACAACAGACACTACGCAGCTCCCTTCAAACACTCTGCAATTTCTCCATAATCTGCTACAGGACTGTCCAACACACAGTGTGTCTGTGAATGAATGAAAATATGGATGTTTTCAGCAATTTTGAGCATCACTCATCTCTCCCTGCAAACACTTTGTGATCTGTCCCTTATCTGCTACAGGAATGTCCAACACGCAGGACTTAATATAAATGTAGACAATTTCAGCAATCACCAGCAGTGCAAACACTCTGTGATCTTTCCCAACTGCTCTATGTCTCTTGCAATACACTCTGAACAAATACTGTAGGAAACCCTGACATTGGAGGGCTTGGCCCATAAGAGAACCCCCAACACCTGACCACAGTTCAGAGGCCAGGAAGCGGATTGCTAGTAACTGGTTACTAAAAATGCACATTTGTGGATGTAGGTACATTGAATATTGGAAGATATATACTCTGATCATAATTCACATGCACTTCCAAAACTCAAAGTTTGGAGAAAGCTCATCAGTGGAGGAAGGGAGATATAATACAAAGTTGTGTAAGCATTGTTTGCTTATTTAAAACTGAGAGATATTGCTTTATATATAGTACTGCATTGGAAACAATGCTTTGTTTGTAGAGGTAAAATGAAACCCCTAAAAGATTTAGGGGCAACGTGACCCCTTTATAAGGACTGACAGTGCACAGATAAAAAAAGATAGGCAAGCTAGAAAAAATATACATCAATGTAAAAACCTTTAAATTAGACCTCCAGCCAAAAATAACTACAAATAAAATAAATAGTGACATAAAAGATAAAACAACAGGTCTAGCTTTTGGTGCAAAATGTATCTTCAATCCAGAGATTTACCCCAAAGTACTTTTTCTGCAACTAAATGCCCCCAGTCTGATATCCAACATAATTTATTCTGCTTTCTAAACCCATCCCCAATCTGTTGCTAGCCAGTGAAAGGAGAAGCAGCATGTTTCTTATCAGCACATGAACCAATTGGCTTCTTTTACTGCTTCTATCTCTCACACTTTAGACTTGCTGTACATGGACTGCAAGATGCTGATACCAGGTCAAATTTGAGTACTTACACTGCTTGCATCTAAAAAAATGCATTTAATTATGTATTAATAATTATAGGGCTGCATTAATCTGTGCCTTTTATATCTATCTGTAGTTCAGCCATAAGAAATCAGTATAGATGAAAAGTCAGCTTTACCTATAATAGGCTGTCTCACTTTAGTCAGTAGTTGTAAATGTTCATTTTGTCTATACAACAAAGAGCAGACAGCTTTGATTTGTTTGGGAAATCCTCTTATATATTCCTCTGTTGGGAAATAGTTGATCCCATATCACCAGATTAATGGCAAAAATGAGTGTGGTAGACTGATGCATGAAGAACAGAAGTTCCTTCATTATCTTCTTCATGCTTTATGCATGATCACTATTATTTGTACTGCCAGAAAATATAAGACAAAATACCCTAATTGAAAAAGGCATAGAACAATTTGCATTAGACTGAAACCTATATCAACCAATTAGCAAGTACCTTTCATTATGATTGCTATAATCGTATAAATGGTCAATTCTGATTGGTTCCCATGGGAAAATGTCACCACATTTCATTTTCTCGGCACATCATCCTAGAAAATACTAACAAAACATCCTGGTTGTTAAAACCATGCTTCATACTACTTAAAGTGTATGCATAACCAAAACAATTTTTTCAGTCTTGAATAGAGTAGGAAAGAATTAAAAACCCCGGTCAAGTTTTTGTTGTTGTCCGGGTCCCAACTAGGTAGATTCACCCTCCTTATTGAACCTGGTGACCATTGTCACCAATACAGAAAGGAATGAGAAATCCAAAATGTTATAGTTGTCGCCAGAACAAAAGGTGTGCATACATTTTCAATGGGGACACCTTTTTTGGTGACTACTGTCTAATAGAGGAAAGCCCCCCACTTTGTTGATATTTCCTCTCGCTTCTAGTTGCAATGACAGACAATCAGGTGCAAAGTCCAGTTCTCTAGATCAAGCAAAGAGATGTCAGATTGGTTTTGTTAGAGGTCACACATATTTACTTTTGTTTCACCAGTTTATCAGAACTCTTAAAAAATATAAACATAAAAATAGTTATTCATTTATGTAAACGTACATAACAAGGACTGGGGTACTGAAGAGTAGCATGTATGCAGATCAAGACTTTTCACTTGTTGCATGCTTACTTCAAGTCAGCTTAAAAAGCATTGGGGCTATATAAACAACCAGTAAGCTAGACTTTTCAGAAAGATGTTAGCAGCGGCATTGAACAAATTTACCCAAATGTTTCAGGCCAAAACCTTTATTTTCATTTGGATAGAGTAGTGAGGGGTTACAATCACTGTCAGGTTTTTATTGCTGTCTTTCTTAGTGAAACCTACTATTTCTCCTGGCGACCACTGTTACTGGCACTGAAAGTGAGGGAAAATCCAAAATCTTGTGTTGTCATCGGAACAGCAACCGAGCAGAAACCTTCTAGTGGGCACACTTATTGCGTTGACAACTAAGAGGGGATTTCCATCACTACAGCTTTTCTTTAACTTTCTGTCGGGTTGGCAGACCAGGAATTGAAGGGACCCCTTTGGCCCTACCAATGGGTTTAAATAATTCTATACTCTATCCAAAAGCATAGGTTAGGTCTTCAAGGAATGCAGAAGCAGAGCATCCAGAATCCATAGTCACCCCCTCCACTCAAAGTGCTTTCCAAGCAGGAAATCATTGCATGTCAATTGAGTATGTGGTGTCTGTACAACCACATAAGTCTATATAAAGCCCTTCTTACTGTTGGATGTGGTGTGTTGGGGATGCCTAGCAAGTGTCCCCTTTTAAAGCATAAGGCCAAGGAGACTTGTCTTAAAGGAGAACTATGGGGTCAGTGTTTTTCCCCATAGTTCTCCTTAGGGTAACGGGAGGACACAAACTAGCATCCTCCTGTTACCCTAAGCTCAGTATACCGCAAGCTGCAGCTCGCGGTATACTGAGACGCCGCAGCCGGAGCGGATCCCGACTTAGATGACGGGATCCGCCCAGCTGTGTGAGTGACAGCTGGCTCTGCCTATCTAGAGGCAGAGCCAGCTGTACCCGCCCCCTCCCACGTCCGTTCCCGCCAGTCAGCGCTGGCAGATCAGAGCAGGGAGAGGGGAATCCAGCCCCTCCCCCTGTCACGGCAGAGAGCCGTGACAGGATCGAGAGGTGAGCGAACCCAGTATGTGTTCGTTCACCTCCCGATCTACTGAGCCGACCTGTGACAGTCTCATTGTCACAGGTCGGCTAGAACTATGAGGTGAGTGAAAAGCACTCACCTCATAGTTCTCCTTTAAACAGTAAAAGAAACAAAGCTTGCTGCAAATAGGAATTAAGGTACCTATGAATACAGTATGACTGATATTGCTGGCTTTGTGTTGAATTCAGGTATATATACCTGCCAGTATAATGTACAGAGAAATACCTGGCTTTTTGTTGCAGCAGCTGGTGTCTGTGGTTACACTAATGATAGCAGGTGCCAGCATGCAAATGTTCTACTTGTCTGTAGGATGACATGGTTATATCTCAAGGGAACCTATTGCTAAGTGAAAATGGAAACTTTAATGTTACCACTGAATCGGAAGATGAAACATTTTCCACTTAGTGGCAAAGCAGAAGCGTATAGGTGTGAAATAAGCAAAAGGCACAGAGGGTCGGTGTATACAATGCCAACATGTGCACCTTATTGCTTGTTTATGCACTCTTGTGCAAAATGTCATGCTTACAACCTGGAGAACAAGAATAAGCAACACTTACACTTTCCCCTTTGGGAAGAAGATTCCGCTCTTCTCTCTGTATTAGTTATTGATGGTGATGTAGGGGGATTATTTAATGACAGTGTAATGCGCAATAATATTCCGCAACCGTTTAACAGATCAGGAATAGAAATGAGCCGAACACCCCAACTGTTCGGTTCACATCCGAACTTTCGAACATGGAAAAAGTTTGAATTCGAACTTAATGCAAGTCTATGGGGGTAGAACTTTGAAAATCAATTGACCCCATTTTGAAGGCTTATTTGCATGTTAATGGACATTAAAGGGGTATGGGGATCCGGGTACTGCCCTGGGGGACTTTATCAATGAAAAAAAAAACACTTAAAGGAGCAGTGATTTTACCATCACTTAAAGTGTAACAATTAAAATGAAAATAGTGTGCCTGGGGGGTCCCCTAGACTAGTGCTTCTTAAAGTGTGGGTCACGACCCCATGTGGGGTACCGCAAGTTAACAGGGGGGTCGCGATCCTAGTCCCCGGCCAGGACCGCCATCAGGGGGGTATGGCCGGTACTTGTGTGAGGGGCCCAGGCGGCCAAGGAGGTTTGGGCTCCAAGCTAGATTGTTTTTGCTGGGGGGAGAAGAGGAGAGAGACACTGACCGACGCGGGGGGGGGAGAGAAGACGAGACGAGAGAGACACTGACACGCTGGGGGGGGGAGAGAGAGAGACACCGACTTACGCTAGGGGAGGCAGGAGACACTGACCGACGTTGGGGTCACTTAAAAATTTCCTGGGCCAAAAAGGGGTCACGAGTGGAGAAAGTTTAAGAAGGCCTGCCCTAGACTGCCTGTAAAGTGGGGCATCTGAACGATGTATAGAATCTGCTGCAGCAAAAATTACATTTATAAAGAAAAAAAGCACGTGGTTCCCCCTCCAAAACAATAGCAGATCCTTTAGGTCTGGTAGGATTGTTAGGAGGGACCCCAATTTAAAAAAAGTGCGTGGTTCTCCCTCCAAAACAATAGCAGACCCTTTAGGTCTGGTAGGAATGTTAGGAGGGAACCTGCTATACTAGGCCACATGCCCTCGGTCCACCGACATAATACAGCAAAAATCACGACTTCCAACGTTGTCCATGACGACAACTAGACAAATTAAAAAATGAAACAATAAAAAGTAAATAGAATTTTTTTTTTAAAAACAACGATCGCCATCCCATCTGCTCGCAACGAACACCCGCCGCAGAATGGCATTTTAACAGATGCCGGCAAAATATAAACAATTAGGTGGAGCTAGCAGTGACAGCTAGCTCCGCCCAACTGTTTACAGTTGTAACAGGTGTAACAGGTGAGCCATGATTGGTCAAAGTCATCATGACTTTGCCCAATCATGGCTCTTACAGAATACTGGGCCCTGATTGGGCAAAGTCTTGCATCTGACCTCTGGTCAGGTGAAAGGCCTTAGCCAATCATAGCTCACAAGGCACAGTGCCTTGCAGGGCGGTCGGCGGGCTGTTCGCCGAACAGACAAACTGCCCATGTTTGTGTCAAACTAACGTTCGACTCGAACATCGAGCCATGCCTAATCAGGAATTGGTTTGTATCATCTTACTGTAGCAAGCATTTGTGTGGACCTCTACACTATAATTCTGATATTTATGCCTCTCTGCAGATGGAGGAGATTCCTATAACAGTGTTTAACTGGCACTGGTATAATTATTTAGACAAGGTCATGCCAAGGGTAGTAGGAATGCTGTTGTGTTATGGGAGGGAACTGCATCCAGTGGACACAACATGCTGTAAGAGCCTGAGGAGTTGTGAGTAGAGAAAGGCTTTTGTGACACCATGTGCAAGAACAAATATGAGCATCAAGAGGTTGCTCAAACTGCTTTGTTGCATTCTTCAGTGGTCTGTGTGTTTCAGCAGATATGTTTTGGCGGCCGATATATCGGTGCATCCCTAATATTTACAGCAATGCAGAATGGCACAGGCTATAGAGAACTACACATCCCAGCAATACTTTATATAACAATAGCATTTCTGTATAAAGTACTGCTGAGATTTGTAGTCCTCTATAGAGGGTGCCATTCTGCAATGCTTTAACAGTACTTTATACAACATTAGGCTACAAATAATATTTATTTTAATGATTTATTTACCCTTACCTCTTCTGTCTTCAGCTGTTTCCTGTGTGTGTTCTGTTTTCTGGGTCCTCACTGCCAGAGGCGGCTCTAGACTTTGTGAGGGGAAACTTAAACATGAGGCCCCATTTTACATATGCACGTATACATACACTCATATGTACACACATACATACATACATACATACATACATACATACATACATACAAAAATGCAAAGTCATTTACTCATGCATGCACACATTCATATACCCTGTTATTTATAGTACAGGTTTAAGAAGTCAGAACAACTCTGGAGATCTTCTTAAAAATAGCAGTAGATTTTCTTAAATATTAGGATGTATGTTAAAGCATTTTAGATAATTATTACACTTAAATAAATGGGGACAGGTTCATTTTTATTTTCTATAGATTAAAGACACTTCTCCTAAACCTATAAATGACCCCTGTAGGTTTAGGAGATATGCCTGTTTTCTCCCCCATCTCTCTCATGCCCTCTGTTCTTTGCACTTCTTCATATGCCCCCTAGACTTTCCCATCACCACGGTCCCCCCTGGACCTCTCCCCCAACTCCAGCACCCCTTCCATAACATATTTCCTGCACCTCCCATCACCTTTCCCCAGCCCTCTTAAATCATGGTCCCTTCCCATCTCTGCAGCCGCCCCTCCTTCTCCAATCACATCTCCGCAGCCCCTCCTTCTCCAATCACATCTCCGCAACCCCTCCTTCTCCAATCACAATGTCTACTCTCTCCTGAGGTGGTATTCATTGTAGCCAGGAATACCATCTGGAAACGAGCACATTAGCAGTCCTGAAACAAAATGGCAGCTATAGGTCCTTAGGGGGAGGAGGAAAAGGAAAAAATGGCTGCCATGTGTTCTGGAGGACAAGTGAAAGGGAACACAAGCAGCACTGTAAAAAAAAAAAAAAACAAGCTGCTTTGCCCCCTTAAGGAGAAGGAGGAAAAGGATGCCTAAATAGCACTAATAAATAAAAGTGGATGCTATGTGGCCTTATGGATGAGGAAGAAAAGGGTGCATGAGCAACAGTGTATACTCTTGAGGAGAAGGAAAAGAATCAGGAACTTTCTGCTAGATTGTATGATAGAGGTTGCAAGGCAAAGAACTTGGCCAAAAAATAAAAATAAATAGGAAAAGCTGATTTGGAAAAATTCTACAATTCAACTAACTTTTCAGTTCAGCTATGTTGTCCTAGATTGTTCACTTCTCCTGCCTTCTCCTAACTCTTCACCCTTTTGTGAATAAACCTGTTGGTGAAAGTTGGATGGCACAGGTGTTGCCTTTTCTGAAAGTTTCATATTTATTCAGTTTCAACTTTTACTGACATTGCTTTACAGTCTAATACACCTCTGTGCTAGTAATACATTAGTTATATCTTACAATGAAATTAAAAAATTCAATGACTTCATGGAAATATTTATGTAGCATATTCCATGGCTGCACACAATCAGGGCTTCATGTCCTTACAGCTGGAACTACATATGGTTTCATTATAAACCATAATTGCTTTGGATAGCCTCACGCTCTAATGGTGTTAATAACAGCTAACTAGTCTTAAACATTGATTAAATGACAGCTATGATCTATATTTATTTTTGTTGTCTCTATGTAAGACATTTACAATGCAGTTCCTTTTCAGAGTGTTTGAGGCAGCATTCATTTGTAAGGTCTATGACTTCAATAAACTGTAACACACTGTAGATTGTAGTAAAAAAACAAATACGTTTTCATTTGAATATGTGAAAAAAATGGCACAGCGCTTGCAACAGAAAATGTCAATTAACTCAATAATCAATGCAAAAGGTTAAACCCTATAACAATTAGCATACTTTCTAACATTGAACAAACTAGTATTCATTATATTTATATAGCAAAACCTTCAGTGTGTATATCTCACCTGTGTACAAAACATCAAATAAAAATAACAGTAATAATGTATCTAATATTTCCACAAAATACTTGTTGGATCATCAGTGAACAATATTTAATCCACACCTTCCACACTCACCAGAAAAAATGTGACCCAGTATATAATACCAAGGTCAATAACGCATCTACTTTCCATAGGTTATCCCAATTTGATCACGTAGGTAATAGCTGATCGCATCATCTACAGAGATTCCATCTTAGCCTGGATCCTCTTCTTTAAACGCTCTCCAACATTAATTACCCTTGGAATTTGTAGCATACAATACACTAAGGGATGCTCATAGGGTAGAAACGTGTATTGAATTAAAAGATAAAATCAAAACAAATTGCACTTATAAACTAGTTTCACCACAGCTGTAGGGTCACAGATTCCCCACCCCTGATATAGGTGAATCATAGCATGGCAAATTGTAAGGTTGGAGAGCCTTTAAGTAAGATGGCAAAGATGGAATCTCTGTAGATGAAGTGATCAGCTGTTACCTATATTATCAAATTGGGATAACCTTTAGAAAGTAGATGCGCTATTTTTTTTACTATTTCCAAGCACGGCCCTGGGTTTTTTTCCTTTTAAATTTAACAGTTTGCCCATGCGTCATGACGTCATGCACACTTTACTCCTGAAGGCCATCTCGGAGAGGATCGGTGAGGTGCCGGGTCCCTTTCTCTCTCACGCAGCTGTTGGGCTCTCGGTCAATGACCCAGTGCCTGACTTTTCAGAGGGGGTGACATCAAAATGACTGTAAGTCATTTTGGTGTCACGCCCTCTGATGGAATCACCTGGAATCGCACCCCCTGCACCCCCCTTGTGATGTCACTGCCTTTTACTAGAAATGCAGACATGCAAAGGAGATTTGAGGCCTGTGTTGTCTGATGAGCTTGCTTTTGACATTAGTTTGAAACTCTTCTGAAATCATTAGGAAGTCATTGGTAGGTGCATCTGATCTCCTTATGACCTGCTTTGAGCTGATTTTGTATTCCCATAGACTATGGGGAATTAAGCAGATCTGAGTAAAAGCCTGTAAAAATTTAATCTCCTTTACATTGCATGTACATATATTTATAAGTTCAAAACTTGCACAGTGATTATCAGGATTATCTTTAATTAGGGTTCATTAATTTATCTTGTTTCACCCCTTTAAGAGGATTACAGTAAAAAAGTGAGTGCGTGAGGGAAAGTCAGCTATACAGTCTAATTTCCAGGAACTGAGTGGGACTGAGAATTCTGAATAGCATCTATGAAAAATTAGAACAAAAAGAATCTGCCTGTGACATGTGTTGTGATACGAGAAGTTACTGTAAACCTGAAACTGTTTTTTTACGTTATGAAGCTATTCTGACTCTGCAAATAGAGAAACAGAGAGAGTTTTTTCTCTAGTTCTGCCATTCTAAACAAATTAACTTTAGAGTTAAGAAGTAATTTGTTCTAATGTTTTAACCTTAGTTTCAACTTTTTGGAGGCTCATTGAGAGTGACCATGCAGAGCACACCATGGATCCTGCACAGCCCATCTGGGACTCTCTATGGTGGACTCTGCAGGGTCTTAGGTGGGCTGATCGCCGGGGTCTATTTCCCTGTACCTCCTCCCAACTTCTCTTACCTGCTGCTGCTGGGGCCCGGCCTCCTCCACCCTTTCCCCTGTTACCTCTGCCATGCCGCCCCTGGTACATCTGATACCCATGCTCCCCCATATAATGCTGAATTAAATTTTACCAGAAAATTGCATGTGGGGGGCTAGCTCCCCCATATAATGCCACCTAATATCTGTGTTTTTATGTGAAATATCTCTGTAATTATATGAGATCTAGCATTAAAACCACTTGATCTTACCGGATCTAATGAAGGCCTATTAGCCTGAAAGACATTTTACCAGAAAATTGCATGTGGGGGGGCTAGCCCCCCCTCATTAATCACTTAATCACTTAAATCTGTAATTATGTGAGATCTAACAAAACAACTAGTTGATCATACCGGATCTAACAAATATCTTCCAAAATAGCTAACTGTTTGGTCAATTTTTTGATAAGGGGGGGCTGATGACGGGTTAGACCCCCCCAGCAAATAACTGTTAATATCTCTATTTCTGTGTGAGATCTAACGCAAACAACAAAGATCTAACCTGATCTAACAAAGATCTAACCAACTTCATACGTTTTGTTCAAACATTTTGATATGCGGGGGGCTAACATGGCTGAGGTTCCAAATCAGCTATTTTGGCCTAGATTGTTCACTTCTCCTGCCTTCTCCAAACTCCTCACCCTCTGGTGAATAACCCTGATAGCTGCCTAGCTGTTATGAACCACTTGCTTTGAAGGAGAACTATGAGGTGAGTGATTTTCACTCAACCTCATAGTTCGAGCCGCCGACATGTGACAATGAAACTGTCACGTCGGCTCAATAGATCGGGAAGTGAGCGAACACATACCATTGCTCGCTCACTTCTCGATCAAGTCCCTGAAAAGAGCCGTGACTGTCACTTATGGCTCCCTGCAGGGATTCCCGCTATCCCCGCTCTGATCCTCCAGCGCTGACTGGCGGAACAGACGGGGAGGGGGCGGGTACAGATGGCTCTGTCTTTAGATAGGCAGAGCCGGCTGTCAATCACGCTGCTGGGTGGATCTCGACAGTAATGTAGCTCGCGATATACTGAGCTTTGGGTCATGGGAGGACACTACTTTATGTCCTCCCGTGACCCTTAGGAGAACCATGGGGAAAAACACTTACCCCATTGTTCTCCTTTAATACTTTGAGTAATCGAGTTGGGACAAGCAAGGACTTTTGTCTTTCCTTTTCTGCACGCTTGTTGCGCCTTGTATGTATAGATGACTTTATAGGGAAATAAAAGGAAATTTGAACAGAGGGGTCCCTTGATGATTCATTTGCTGCTCTGCAATTACAGCATCAGAACAGAAAAGGGTGAAAGGCTTTGTTTGCAACCTTTTTTGATTTTCTAGATATATTAAAACAGCTTAAGAGTTTTAAATCTGCACTTATTATTTTCTCACGCTTGGCACAGACACAGACTTACCATTAGACACAACACAAGCATTAATAAGTAAAATAAAGGGCCCACTAGGGGAATCATTTGGTATTTATTCACCATAAATATTGTATGATACTGTGCATAAAAGGATGCATCCTATTCAATGTACTGTGCAGGTATTATAATTTTAATTTTTACAGGTACTGAGCATTATTCTTTTCATCGAATATTCTGTTGAACTGGCCAGAAGAAAGAGCTGCTGCCTTGAGATCAGCAATTATATTCGCCTTGGTAAGCACACAGTCATTACCTGAAGCTAAGGCTTGTTTTCAGACTATTAATATTTCTTATATGTGGTTGTGGTTTCCTGGGCTTCTGCATTTTCTTAAAGTGGCAAAGCGGAAATCAATGTTCATCATCAAGTGTGCTCATTAGACACTGTAGTTCTAGCTAAATTATCAGTAGCTGTTTTTCCACTAGAAAATAAACCAGAAATACAGTATGTTGTGATGACAGTGTTGTATGTGGATGAGTAGATTAGCAGTAATTCATCACTGAGGTTTGGAATTTGACATTAATACTGGAGGAGAAAATAAAATGCATTAACTGTTGCCAGACAAACATTGCCTGCAAAATCTCCCACTCCCTCTATGAATACAAATGGCATAGGAAAAACTTATCACTTAAAGTGAACCTATAGGCAGAAAGCTAAATTCACAGTTGGAAAACAAGTGTATGCTTTCTTGTGAGTCATAAAATGTGTTAAGGTCTGTGTATACAAGCTTTTGTTTGCATCAGACATGTTTTGCATTCCCATACTAATTCCCAAGTCTAATGCAATACCAGCATGAAGGAGGTCAGCTGCAGGCCAAATGCATCTATCAATGAATTATGTATGGTATCAGAAGAATCTCAAACAAATGTCAAACTGATGCCCTCAATTCAAGCCCAAAGCCGGCCCTAATGCTGTTCTTGCAATGTTGTGATCTAGACATTTCTACCAAACATCACAGCCAGGATCTGACCTCACTTTTCTCCACTGCAGTTAAAGCAATACTGCTTGGCAAGACCAGCAACTGGATAGTGAATATCAAAATGTACTCTTTTTGCAGCATAGATATAAAGAAAGTGCAGAAAACTCACAATAAACAGACATTAGCTCCACTTGCTGGCTGAACAGGCTAAACATGATATATTCATATGTAGAGCTGAGTTTTCATCACTGGAGGCCATAGAATTACAATCTTTGACCCCACAACAGGAGCAATATGGCTGGAAGTCAAAGAGAACAAATATAGAGGTGAAGAAAGCAAGCATGGATAGAAATAGTGTAGAATGATCAGTAGATTTGGAAGAAGATTTGGTGCTGATGAAAGTAGAAAAAGTGATCACAGAGGGTAGAGAAGCATGGATCAACGAG
The DNA here is from genome assembly GCF_000935625.1 of Nanorana parkeri. Lineage (NCBI taxonomy): Eukaryota > Metazoa > Chordata > Amphibia > Anura > Dicroglossidae > Nanorana > Nanorana parkeri. The sequence goes on from NW_017306973.1 coordinate 69,144, forward strand.
GATGAGAATGACCAGAGAACATCTCATGTCTGTAGGCAGCTTAAAGTAAACCAAACGTTGTTCAAATGGCTCCAAAACCAACATGCTGCTACCTTACTGTGCCCTCTGACTGTTTTGCTCTTCTGGGTCATTGTTATGAGTGATCCTATAGCAAATATGAACACCTGATATGTCTTCTATGCATTGTAAATGCATAGGCTGCTTCTGGGGTGCCACATTAGTGAGACCCAGTCTGCTAATATACATTACATATTGCCAATACCCTCATATGGTCCCCATTAGAAAGATTTCCCTTCACTTTCTGTCCAATAGCCACAACAGGAAGTGCCTTCAAAATGAGTGGATTCGCTGGTGGTCAACCTGTTTTGGTGACAACCTAGAATTTAGGAGTTTCTTTCACTTTCGATCAGCAGGACATACTTCCCTAAGGCCAGGTTCACACCATGTTTCTGGACCATTGCGTTTTGGCACGTTCTTGCCACGTTTTTACCGCGATGTTGCTGCATTCCAGAGCATTTTTTGTAAATGGGCTTTCAGGTGCAGTTCACAAGCTTTTTGTATGCATTTCCATGCTTTTCAGTGCATTCCAGACCAGAGAAAATGAGACAAGCAGTATTTTTTTTGTTTGGTCCAGAACAGACTGCGCTGGTGTCAGGGCCGGCCTTAGGCCTTTAGGCGCCCTGTGCGAGAAAGCTATGTGAACAGAGCCCAGACATTTCATAGGGATACATTGGGATGCTTTTTTGGTCTGGGAAGAAATTGTTCTGGACATGATCCGGACATGGTGTGAACAAGCCCTAAGGCCAGTTTCACACTATTTTTCGGACCAGATCTTTAACACGGTGCATTGCGTTTTGCCGCATTCTAACCAAAATTTTTACCGGAGCTGGATTTTTTTAAACTTAAAATGGGCTTTCAGGTGCAGTCCACTGCATTAGCATGCATTTGTATGTATTTCCATGCATTCCAGACCAGAAAAAATTAGAGAAGCGGTATTTTTTTTGTCTGGTCCGTAACAGCACTGGTGTGAACAGAGCCCACAAATACCATAGGGATACATTGGGATGCTTTGTTGGTCCATAAACAAACTGTTCTGGTCTGGACATGATCCAGAAATGGTGTGAACAAGCCCAAAAGGGACACGTACAGACTAAAAACTGTATCCAAAAAAAAAAGGATTGTTGCACTTTAATGGACGATAATATGAGACTTGACCATCTAATAATAGTATGTTGAAAGACTGACTAAGGGATAATTATTATATACATTAATACTATAGGCCAATGATATAAAACAAAGGTATATTAAAATGGCATTTGTTGAATCTCTGAACCTCTGTTTCTTTAGTATTCATTGGAGGCAGACAATACCCATTAGCCAGAATATATGTGGAAACCTAGGAACTCTGGGCTCAGAAATATAGTATTCATAATGTTAACACTTTTAATAGCTTTATTATATAGTGATATTAAAATAGGGATGTTTAATGTCAAAGTAAGAGCTGGAGTAATACACCTAGGAACAGGAATCAGTTGGACGTTGAGTAACAATTCGTTAAATAAGTGCTAACAGTAGTTTAAGTGAGGTTGAAGCAATAGTTGTTTAAAAATACTAATTAACTGGAGCATGCATTAATCTTTTTTATACTTTCTTTTTTTTTTTCCATCAGATATCATCTCCAGTTATCTTCTGCTTGGGGTCTTACTCCTGATCAGCATCGCTTTTTTATATGGCGTTATGGTGGTATGTGAATCATTTTAACCTTTAAAATTATGTCTTATGTTATAAAGAGCCCTGCTAAGCATTGTTTGTGCCTAGAGTAACCACAAAACAGCAAACTATTTATCTCAAAGAAAAAAAAAAGCTCTATAATAGATATATGCAGAGAGAGAGAGAGAGAGATGCACACACTATCTATATGACAGAGAGACAGAGAGAGCCTTTTGAAAGCCATCTTTAACATAAAAGGACAGTCTTTATTCACACAAAGGCTGACAATCAGTGCACTTCAAATAATAAGCTTTTCTTCAGCATACAGAGACACAACGTCCTTCTGTCTTTTATCAAAATTACATATTCTCATATCTCACTGGTTTCAGGTTGTCAGGTACATTCCCAGTGTCCCAGTCCCAGGATTGTACTGTATTTCTCCACATATACAGTCCTCAGTATCGCTCAGTAGCTTTCCTCAACTCCAAGTGGCTCACCACACACCTGTGTGACTCTGGCAACTCCACACCTCCCATGTGTCACTGATTCTTTTTGTCTGTGCAACAGGTCCCTCGGGTGCCACCAACCCGCTCGACCTCTCCCAGCCTCCCCTGGCAGTTTCAGCACACACCAGCATCTGCATATGTCCAAGTACCTCCTGCAAACCCACACACCAACAACTCCTAACTGAGCCCAGGTCTAGACTCATTAGGGCTGCTCTGAGCCACCTGATTGCTTCAGTCTGGTAATTGGCCACACCTGGCCCCAGGACTGGAGATTTCATCCCACCCAAAACTCTCAACCAGATGCGTAACTAGAACCTTCAGGGCCCCAGTGCAAGAAACCATGAAGGGCCCCCCCCACCAACCCCACGGCACTGCATGGTTAACAGGAAGGCTGCCGAGGTCCCCAGCAAGCGTGGGACCTCAGGCAGCTGCTTGTTTAAAATTTTAGTGCCGGTGTTCTGTCGAGAACTCTGACCCAGTATCTGCGCTTTTGCGTACAGATGGGATTAACGAGGAAACCGGCATTTATTTACAAAGTATTTTTTTGTAATTGTTAATTGTGACCGTTAATGATATGCCGTCCATGGCAGTAAATGATGGGTGGCAGGAAATGATGGACAGAATATTATTATCGGTCACAATTAACGATTTAAACAAAATACTTTGTGAATAAATCCCGGTTTCCTCGATAATATTGGTCTGTGTGTAAGCGCAGATGCTGAGGTCGGCAAACCCTCCTAGCTCTGCCCCTAAGAGGCGGGACCAGCTAATTCTCCGGGATCAGTGACCGCGTCTCCAGCCCTTTCGCACAACCGCCCGTACATGCTGCAGGTGGCTGTGCGACAGGTAAGGAGCGGCACGATCGCAGGGGGGCCCTCTACTTCCTTGCTAGTCCCCCCCAAGTGGCGGAACATCAGGGCCCGGTCGCAATTGTGACCGCTGCGACCCTGGTAGTTCCGCCAGTGCTCTCAACTCCTGCAAAACTATTTTCATCCTGGAACCTCTCAGCCCCTCTGGTTAGAGGCCTGGGTGTCAAAGCTGCCAAATTACACTGTAGCATTGCTTGGCAATGCTACAAAAAAAATTACATATATATAAGTCTAAATCAAGGATAACATAATGTTCATGTTTCAGTCATTGGGTGGCAATGGTCACTGCAGACATAGGAAACGCATACCTTCCACTGAATCCTAGTGATTTTTTAGGAGGAACTTGTTAATTTAGTTTTAGATGAAGTGTGAAAATGTATTAGTTGTCACCAGAACCAGGGAAATCTTCAACTGGGAATATGTTTTTTGGTGACAACTGTCTAGGAGAGGATCTTCCTCACTTGGAGAAATTTAATCTCACTCCCTGTTATATCTGAGAAAATTGGAAAAATCCAGTTAAATACACAGACAAAATACATACAGCTTGAGGGCCGATTATGGCCAGAATGCACTGCCTCGCATTGCGGCCGGCTCACTTTTTTGTGGGACAGAAGTGGGCGTGGTGGGCCATTGAAGTGAATGGGATCTGTAAACTGCAAAATCTTGCAAGATCTCAGGGAAAAACTTTTTTCCCCCTGAGATGATGTGCATGGTCACAAGTCCTAGTCACACATGTCAGAGTTCCAGGAAGTAAAGGGAGATGGATTAATCTGCCCTTAGTGGAAATGGCAACCATGAGAGAATGGGAAGGAAAAGAAAAATAAGTGCAGCTTTTTATTCTTTGCATACCTTATCTAAAATATTTGTTTGTAGATTGTCATTACTAAACATTTTCAATGGTGACTTTGTTGTCATGTTAAAGATATGGGTAAAGTTCCTCTTTGTGTCTTTTATATCTGCCTGGAGTTCAGCTTTAAAGTGTATTTCCACTTTTACAGTCAAATTTAAGAAAACCCCTCTTTATGTTCATTCTGTGTTCCTATTCCCACAGCATAAAGAATTTTTTTTTTAAATGTCTTACCTTTTAAGATGTTTTGTTACAGCAGACAAGATAGCCGAATCCAAGTTTTTCTCATCACCTACACAGTGATCTGTCCTAATGGAAAGGCTTAGGACTGAAACTTGAGAATTGTGTTTCTTTCATTCAGTTACTTAACATACAATAGACAAACCTCATCAGACCCCTCACACCCTCTCCTAACACAGAATTGCAAAGGAAGATAAGCAAGTAGAAATGTTAACCCTTAAAACCCTAACCCAAGTAAAAGCAGTTTAAACTGCAAGAAGCATTTTTTTTTAATATTTTTTTTAGCTTATGCTATGTGAATGTGGACATGTAACAAATATAAAATAGGTGTTATTCCAATTTGGCTGCAAAAGTGGAAAAACACTTTAAAGCAGGACACAGACAGACAATACATTACACTGGTTACTTGGTATATGGTGCTCAGAGGCATTAGATTACAATCTATTGACCCCAAAAAATGGAAAGACAATCTAATGCCCCATAGGTCACTTATAGCTGCCCCAGATGACTTTTGGTTCTTCCTGTGGACAGCTGGCACTGGGACTCTCTGTGTGCATCTTCTGAGCCCTGCTTCATTGTCCTAAAGAGAAACACACGCGACTTCCTGTTCAGGGCTGGATTGTGCATGTATGTCTTGTCTGTTTATTACTGTTATTGGCAAACTTTCAGTTACTAGCTCATTTGCATATTCATTTTTTGACGAAATACACATTATACTAAGCACTGCATGATTCTAAGCTGTAGATGAGCTTTAAATTGTATTTCCACTTTTTGAAGCCAATTTGAGATATTGCCTACTTTATGTTTGCTACATGTTCTCATTCACAAAGCGTAACTTAAAAAAAAATAGCTGCTTACTGTTTTATATACTCTTTTCTGAAAAATCCAGGACTGAAAAATTCTACTTTCAGATAATCCTGATGTCATTATCAATTGTTAACTAGATGTGCAGGACTGTCTGTCCTCACGAAAGGTCAAAAAATCTCAAGGCCTGGGTGGTACATTGTACGTTAATGCACTTTCAAAAAAACTGTCCCTCAGTTTGTCCCTTATCCCCACACTGACAATTTTTTTCAAGCCAATAGAAACAATCCTTCTCCAAAGAAACAACTAAAAAAAGGTAATTAATATATTTTTTAATTATTTGTAGATATGCTGTGTGAATAGGATCACATAACAAACAAAACTCCTATTTGACAGCAAAAGTGGAAATAAGTACTTTGCAAGACTTGGTCCTTATAAATGAACCTACATTTTAAATGTTTGGAAAATCTCTTCTGCATGGTTCAGTTGAAGAATCACCTAACTAAAATGTAAATTTTATTCAAAAATACACTGAATTGAGCTAAAGAAGTTTTATCACAAGGCTCAGATCTCAATGTATATGTGTCTGAACACATCTGTTAGTGTCTAGGTGCCTAATTAGCTCTGGTTCTGCAATCATTAAAATTGGCAACATGATCTTGGGATTTGCCAGTCAGAACATCTTTATACAGTAAATTAAATCTCAGCATCGTGTTTTTTTTACACTGTATAAAAACAGAAATTGAAGCTCTTTTTGCTTAAAAATGCTTTAGGGAATACACTTAAAGTGACATTAAACGCAGGAGTTAAATCTTACAAATACATTCAAGTACCTTAACTATTAACAAAACTGTATCTTATTTGTGTATCATTCAGCTGTAGATCCTCAAATCATCTCTGAATTGGTGCTGACACTGTCCTTCCTTTTGGCTTCTTTTGTTCTCTATGGTCCCTGTGTATGCTGTAAAGTAGCCACCACCCCAAACTCGCTCCCATGTCAATCCCATGACAGTGTCAGTTGAAGGGACAGCTGTGTTTTCGAATATAGCCACATATATGTGAGGAATGTCTCTTTAAAATGAACACATTTTTATTTATGGTTTCTTTCTTTTTCCTGTGTTTTAGAGCCGGAGATACTTGGTTATGCCATTTTTGGCTTTGCAGGCAATGGATTTCATCCTAAGTTTTCTGATGTTCTGTAGTATTTACGGCGAAATGCCTTCCAGCCATGCATCTATCACTGATGACAAAATGGTAGGTGATATTCTCCAGCACTGTTATCAGTACTCACTTATTGTGTGTTTACTTTATCTACTATAACTACTGCCTACTACATTATTTTCAGGTAATTTCCGAACCTGACACTCAAGATACAGTGCGCAAAGTCTGTGAAATGGGTCTTAGACTGATGACTTTCTGTAGCTGCTTTGTGGAAGTGCCAACCTACCTTGATCTCAAGGCTATAAGCTACATGGTATGTAATTAGCAAAAGTTTACTTTATTTCTAAGACACAGGGAGGAAAGGGGTTTTTATGTAAACCCTAGCTTGGGTTCATGCCATCTCCTCAATAAGATAAAGAAGAATTTCCCAATTTTTAAATGACCCTTTACTTTGCTGGTTATTTAAAGTAAATACAAGCTAAGGTGGAAACTACACCTTTTGGAAATAAGCAACAGGACTTGAACCATCGGTTGTTTACTTTATACAAAGCTGTTGTAGATATGCTAATAGGACAGTGTCAAATTATATTATGTTTAATGAGTAAGAAATATTTACATTATAATGATAAATGTTGTTATTCGTCATCATCCTCAGCTGTCTGAGAGTCATGACTTCCTTTAGTAGCTTTCTCCTTTCTTCTGTGTCCTTGACCATCACCTGCTTCCAATCTTGAATTTCATCCAAACATCATGCTCTACCTGTTAAATATGACCAACGTATTTTTTAAAGATTTAAAGTGACACTAAACTCAGTAGTTGATTCTTAAAAATGCATTTAAGTACCTTAATTGTTAACAAAACTGTATTGTATTTATGTATCACTCGGCTGTAGAGCCTCAAATCATCTCTGAATTGGTGCCGACACTCTCCTTCCTTCTGGAGGGTGACTACTTTTATTCCCCATGGTCCTTGTGTGTGTTGTAAAGTAGCCACTGCTCTAAGCTCACTTCTGTGATGGACTACAATCTCATGTTTTGTTTACAAATTTGTATTGAGATTGTAGTCATCACAGAAGCAAGCTTGGAGCAGTAGCTACTTTACAACACACACAGGGATCATGGGGAACAAAAGTAGCCACCCTCCAGAAGGAAGTACAGTGTCAGCACTAGTGTCCGGTTCAAATTCGAACTTTCGAACATGGGGGAGTTTGTATTCGAACTCGAACTCAACGCAAGTCTATGGGGGGTAGAACACTGAAAACCAAATGTCCATATTTTGAAACCTTATGTGCATTTTATTAGCCATAAAGGTGTATGGGGATCTGGGAACTTCCCTGGGGGACAGGAATCACTGATAAAAAAAAACTTTTAAAAAATACAGTTTTTAAAGGAGCAGTGATTTGTATTGATAAAATACAGATCACTGCTGTTCGCCTATTCACTTCAGGCTTGTATGGCTAACTTCAGCCATACAAGGGTTAAAATCAGCCGTACATCGTCTTGCTTAGGCTGGCTTCGGTTTGGCCAAACATGCATGTTTGGCTGTGCCGAAGTGCAGAATGAGTTCGACTCAGCCGATCCAACATCTGGATCAGCTGAGCCGAACCTCCGGCAGGCTACTCGCTGCCTTTCGGCCTATTCTCATTGGGGCCAAACGGCAGTGAGTGAATAGACGAATGCTGCCGAGCGGCATCCGGCTCAGCTATTCTGCTCGGTACCTACGTGGTACAGAGCAGCATAGCAAATCAGTGCAAAAAGTAGGAAAAAAAAGAAAAGACATTTTTTTTTTTAAAGGTAAATAAATGATAAATCTTAAAAAATAAATAAATAAAGATTTCCAAAAAAAACAAAATAAAGATTTAAGAAAAAAGTAAAAAAAATGAAAAAACTAAAAACAAAAATAAAGATAAGTGAACAAAAACAAACAATTGGGCGGAGCTAGCAGTAACAGCTACGGCTGATCCCTCGGCTAGCTTTGTGAATAACCCTCTATATCTTTCATAAAGGTTGTATTTCTCCACATTGATCCCCACATTCTGTTTTCAAGTATGCTTCCCTTTGTTCCCCTAAGCACCTTCCTATCAAATACATCTACCCTTGATGTGACCAGATTCAGCTTTATACATGGCAGCTGATCTTATAAGAGTTTTAAATAGCTGAACTTCTCAAAAGTTTGGATTTCAAGTTCTTTTAGCATGAGGATCTGTGGCAATCATTACACATGCTTTAATTCCTCCATTCTCTGAATGTACCTTTATACATTTAAGAGAAATATGTCACCTGCTCGTATTTATATACCCTTGCCTTTAGAGGTGTGAGCAATGGTGCTCCATTGCTTTCAGTTATGGTCAGGTACTTTTTTTTTTCCTGATTAGCCACAAATCCTATCTTGATGGCTGCTTTTTCCAGTGCCTTGGAACATGGATTTGTGTGTTCTCATATCTTTTAATTATATCTGTTTCATTAAAATACCTTAAAATCTGGTTTGCGTGCCCACCTTTCTAAATCTTTCTCCAGTGCCACATAAAAGAGAAAGCATGCCAATGCATCACCGTAGTTCAATCGATTAAAGCAGATAAAAACCCCAATCAACAAAATGTCATTTAACATGGAAATGTCACTTCAAAAGTAATTTTTTATAATTCTAAATCTTCGCTATATTTAAAATAATGCCTGGCTATCCTGCCATTAAGGTATTTGATCAGGCATATCCTGTTATGGAGTGACAATGTTTTGTCTCTGTTGGGGTGACACCCCCTGGCAGGTGACACAGGCTCACCTGGGGTGCAGAGTCTAAGTACCAGACAGTTTTTACCAGAGCTCCTGTTGGTGGAGATGGGCTGAGCTGCTTGCTGGCACCAGGTCGCGGTCCCCAGGATTGCCCTGCCAAAGGATGAAAAAAAACAGGAGGGCTCCAATGAGGAGACAGTAGTCCAGAGCGTGATCGGGACACGGCAGATGTTTCAAATGGAGATAACCAGAGAATGATCAGATGGGTCAGCAGTCAGAAGAGTAAAAAATAGTCGTATCCAGGCAGGCAGCTAGCCGAGAGTGGTCGAACGGTCCAAGGTCGGCAACAAGTAGTCAGAAGATAAATGCAGGAGTCAAGAGCTATGTCGGGTCCAGGCAGAAGATCAGGGCAGGCGGCAAGTGAAGAAGGGTCAGACTGTCCGGGTCAGCAACAGGAAACAGCAGTAGTATTAAGCTCTTTTACAAACAGGAAGCTGGTAAAAAGACACTTAAATACCCCTCTGAATCACAGGTGACACTCCCAGCATCACCTCAGGGTACTCTGAATGTCCTGGTCTGGAATCTGTGGCTAGTATTAGCCATGCTGGCCTGGATCCTGTGAGAGCCATTAGAGGTGCTGGCAGAGCTCATATGATCATCATCAGAGGTACTGGCGGGTCTTCTGAAAATCCTGGATGGGATTCTCAGAGGAGATCGGTAAAACCCGGCAAGTACTCTGAGCTTACCATAACAGTCCATGTCTCCTAATTGGGTCCCTGCATTGTCATTCAGTCACAGAGACTTCCTATAGAGACTACAAGCGATCCAGTGCGGCCGATCACATTGCGGCCGGAAGGCGTGGCTATGGTGTCATTCACTTCAATGGCCTGCCACGCCCCCTCCTGCCCCACTAAAAAGTGAGCCGGCCACAGTGCTAGGCAGTGCGTTCTGGCCAGAATCGGGCCGGAATGCACTGCAACTGGTGTGAACTGGCCCTGAGAGATGTCATGTAGGTGAAGGGATCTCTGGAATACATGCATGCAGAGGCTGTAGGAGATCAGCATCACTCAGATAAACCAAAGGATGAACAAAGGGTAAAAGAATGGTAATTGTCATAGACGGTGCTTTAGCAAACAAAATGTCTTTCATTTACAGTTTATATCTGCTTCAATAATACTCAGTAGCTCCAATAAGAAATAATGTGTAGCTTCTCTCTATGACCTGGCATGGCCAAGTTGTACCATTCAGATTAGTTTTCTGTTATGCCAACTTCCCAAATGGCCAAATACAGCTGTTGTGATTGGATTAAAATTGGATGAATGGCCTTTTTTTATTTTCAGATATGTAATTCAACCGAACAAAAAAAGTTAAAGGTTTTTCTCCATTATGTTGCAATCTCAGATATAATAAGCATGTTCATTTTGATGACATTCTTTTCCAGAATAAATGAGTAAAAAAATCTTTATAAATGTCCTTGTGGTTGTGAATAAGTATATTGAGGACACCATCAAAAAGTTTTCCAAAGCACATATTCCTGCTGGTCAGTTTAAAGGCAAGCTGATTCTTGAGTTGAAGCCTCCCTTCCTCATTAGAATTTGAACATACACGTGTCCTTAATCTGCAAATAGCTAGGTAGATGCTGAGTAGTGCAGGAAGCAAAGTAACAATGGTCCCATTATTCTGAACATTACACAAGTGTCAATCATATTGCACTACAGGTGCCAGGATTGCTAGCCCCTAAAATTACCTTTCAGGCACAGCTGTCCTGCTATTGTTATGGGTTTTTTTTTTTTACTTATGCATATGACATGAAGTGCAGCTTTTATATAGCTTCTGCATTAAGCACCTATCTCCTACACAGTTATATGGCAAACAACTAGGTTTATCATGGACACTGTTCATTGCACTACAAGGCATGCTCTCTATTTTAATGTAAGTGCAAAAACATATTTAAGAGCTATATCAAATATTTAAAGGAGAACTATGGGGTTAAGGCTTTTCCCCATAGTTCTCCTTAGGGTAACGGGAGGACACAAACTAGCGTCCTCCTGTCACCCTAGGCTCAGTGTACCGTGAGCTGCTGCTTGCGGTATACTAAGACACTGTAGCTGAAGCGAATCCCCTGGATCCGCCCAGCTGCGTGACTGACAGCTGGCTCTGCCTATATAGAGGCAGAGCCAGTTGTACCCGTCCCCTCCCGTCCGTTCCGCCAGTCAGCGCTGGCGGATCGGAGCGGGGAGGGGGGAATCCAGCCCCTCCCCTGTCACGGCAAAAAGACGTGACAGGATCGAGAGATGAGCGAACGCCGGTTTGTGTTCGCTCACCTCCAGATCTACTGAGCCGACCTGTGACATTTCATTGTCACAGGTCGGCTAGAACTATGAGGTGAGTGAAAAACACTCACCTCATAGTTCTCCTTTAAGCATACGTAAGAATTTAGTATTTACTGGGATAAGCATGCTCACATCTACCTAAAACATCGGGACATTTAGGTGATATCAGCAATTTCCAAAGGTAAAAAATATCCACCATCACTACAAATTCGGTACTGAATGCAAACTGTGTAATCCTCTATGCAATGCAGGCAGATCATGACTAGTGGGAGGTGCTGTACACCTGAAAACATCACAGCACTCTGCCTCATTATTCCTCTTAAGAGCGCTCAGCCCTGATGAAAATCAAGCAGTGGGCTGGATCTTTGGAGGAGTTATGCAGATAACAAAATGCCTTGATTGGTAGATATCAGTATGAAAGAGTGGGCTTTCCTAGGCAAGCTGCATTTGCATGCAGACTGCTCTAGGTGTTGCCCACATTCGATGTTGAGCCTACATGATTGAAAGAAGTCAAATGCAACGAATGAAAGGAGCAGGCCAGGGGCAGTAAGGCTGGGAAGGAATGAGCTAAATAATGCTGTACGTTTTCCAGCCAGTAAAAGAGACCGACTCTATCTGATGTGCTGCTAACTTCTAATGCACATTTCGAGAAGCTCACCAGTTTGCAGCAAAATCATATTAAGCAAGTTCAGTTTAGTAGTGTAGGCTATAGACTAAAGGTAAAGTTGGAGTTCAGCTTTAACAATCATTTGTGCAACTACTCCAATGCTACTTCCTGTCTATTAGTTAACATTGGGTCCCAACCACAAAACCACTTCTTATCAGCAACTCCTTTTAGCCCTGGTCATTGAGAAAGCCAAAGCCCTCTTAACATATTGATTAATAAGTACCAGTGTTGGTATGTGGGACTTTATTTCAACTTGTTTATAGCCAAGCCCCATTTAGTGCCAGTACCCAGTCCTTATATTTTTGCTGATCTGTCCAAGAGCTTTATGATCAGCGCATAACCTGAATGACCCCTACAGACTAGTGCTGGTGCCTTCTATGTCAACTAGCGTTACCCACCCTGTGTCCAACTGGCTCAGGCAAAATATAACAAAGCCTAATGCTAAAGCACAGATCCCCGAGTCTTCTCTTCACTCCTGACTCGTCTAGCAGGCTATCCTCTACAGCCTTTTTACCAGTTCTTTCCCATTCACTGTTAGATGCTATACACGCCGCTACCACCAGACTTTTAGGGACAGGACCGCACTCTGTTCTAAACACCATCTTGTCAGCTGCAAAGACAGGTGTTTGTACAGCTGAAGCACCATTGAGGTAGACCCAGTATTCTGCCTATACATCGCCCCTACTCGGGTCCACACAGGAGTGACACGGACACAGTCTCTGCATTGCCTCACCTCTCCCCCCGGTCATCAGCTCTCCACTCTACAACCGCGGCAGGCATCTCCTAAGAGCCCTTTAGCCTCCAATCAAGTACACCGACCCTGGATCACTCGATCCTCCTGTAAGGCTTCCTCTCCTCCGGTCCTCCCCCATCCAAATGTAAGTGTGTGTCTTTTACCTACACATTTTTTAATCCGTTTTTTAGTGCATTTGTCAGCACCAATGTTGTAATCATTCACCTTACAAGTTTTGCACCCCGTTGTGAGTTTTTCCTATTCTATCCAAATTACAGTTATGCTATGTAGTTATGCATGTCTATATAAGATGAGCTTGATTTTGCATGTTCGGTGTTCAGTGTAAAGCTGAGGTCAAACATTCAACAGGAAGTGATACATATAGTAGCGCTATCACTTCTGCTACTATATATGAGAGGTTCCCAATAAAGGCTGCTGGTTGCAAAGTCCTAGCAACCAGTGATACAGCCCAGCTCCATTCAGCTGGCAGCCATTACATTCCCCAACCCAGAGTTGAATGTAAACAAAGGGGCAGGGATGCTGGTGACATCGTTCACCTAATACGCCCCATGGCCATATTTGGTCAATTATAGGGCCTTATTTGGTCAATGATATGACCAACATCTCCATCCCCATTTAGCTGTCAGTAGTGGCATTACCAGCCCCACAGCTGAATATACACAACAGGACTGGATGCTGGTGACATCATTCACCTAATATGCCCCATGGCCATATTTGGTCAATGATATGACCAACATCTCCATCCCCATTCAGCTGTCAGTCAGGACATTACCAGCCCCACAGCTGAATAAACACAACAGGACTGGATGCTGGTGACATCATTGACTTAATATGGCCATGGGGCTCTATTAGGTAAGTGATGTCAGACGCATCTCTGCCCCTTGTGTACATTCAGCTGCAAGGCAGGGAATGCCACTACTGACAGCTGAACAGAGCCTGGGATGCTGGTGATGTCATTGACCAAATATGCTAAATATGCTATTTGAATAGTACTTTATTTCTTTGTAAATGTCACTTTTTCCTATGTATATCCCACAGATGTGCCACTTCACAGACCAAACATGTTATTTAAATGGATTTTGCATTTTAATCCTCCATGCTAAACATTATTAAAAAGAACTGCTCCCTGCTGAACGATATTTTTTTATACAAAAGTTTGCATTGATACATGTTCTTTAGAGCAGTGCCCAGCCACTCATTCCCTTTTTTTACCAAAAGCTTGCAAACTGGCCTTGAAAATGGCCAGGATTGACTTTAATGGTTCACCTCCTATTGACGTCAATGGGATTTAAATTAATGTTCAGAACTTGTGTAAACCTGCCTCAAACCAAACCCAGGTATGTTCAGCTCATCACTGATGTCTATGAACTAGTGGACTGGAAAAGACTAGCTAGAAGAAGCCATCACTGACAACAGTGGCGGAACTACCGCCGGTGCAGGCACACCGGTGCCTCAGCCTGGGGGGGCCCAGCAAGTTGCCGGCCGCCGGATCAGTATCCAGCGCCCGGCGGGCCCCTGGTCTCTCCGCCGGGAGTGTCGGATCATCCGTTCATCCAAGGTGAGTATTAAAGGGTTATTAAACCCTCTGGGTTTTTTGCATATATATAAGGGAAGCAAAAGCAGTAGATATATGCAAAAAGTTTTTTTTTTTTAAACAAAAAGCTTTAACAGGGGTTTAAACTTATCCTGTCTTCGCCGCACGCTCCTGTCCGAAAATCCGAAACTGCTTGGGCGGCCGCAAAGCATCTTGGGGCGGGTGCATGCGCAGTTCGGATTTTCGGACGGGTGACGAGGAGAGACGCAAGGTAAGTATATGGACGCATGCACCTGCATGCAGACACTGTGGGACAGGAAGTGCCAGCAATGACAGAGGAGTCAGCGCTGGATTGGAGACCCGCCGCACCGCTGGAGGGACAGATGAAAAATCAGGAAAGAAGATCGTATTAACCCCTTCATGAGTGAGCTTGTTTTTAGTTTCTGTTCGTAAATGACTGACACACTTTTGAAATTTTTGCTGTGTGATTCTTCCACGTCAGTAATATACTTTCTTACAAAGTGCACCCACACAAATTATATATATTGTTTTTTAGAGGACAGATAGGGCTACATATTTTTATCACATATGTGTGTCTAACGCCTCACTTAGGACAAATAAAATATAAAAAAAGAGGAAAAAACTAAAAAAAAACGCTTTTTTTCCAAGTTTTGATTTGTAGTATTTTTTTTACAAAACCAGCGCAGCTGGAAAAAAATGCAATAAATACATTTATTTGTCCCTTATTTTTATTTTTGTTACACTTTTTTTTTTTTACACTTTTCACTATTTTTTTAAACTTAAAAATTGTATTCTATTTATTTAATTATATCAAGCAGTCAATGTGAACTAATCTCACTATTACTGCTTGATAAATTAATACATTTTTGGTTATTATCAGGCTGCTTCAAACTTCAGAACAGCCGATAATAAGTTAGTGACACTGATCCTGCAGCAGTTCAGGATTCAGCTGTTACTAAATGTTTTCTGATTGTTGCAACAACGATCAGCAAACAAACATTCTTCTTCCAGGAATAGATACATTGTAGGAATAGACACATTTTGTATCTATTCATGAATGAAAAAAAAAAGCCAGTATAGCTTGAGAGAGATATCTCTCGATCTATACGAGCTGTCAGAATGCCGGCTCTGCTTTGACTCTCAGACACCCGATCTTCAGGTATCGGGTGTCTGAAAAAGGTTAACCCTTTCATTAATGGATGCCTCTATACTGAGGCATCCATTAATGAATGATAACCGCTGATTCTCAGCGGTTACCAGCCTTCTAGTGCAGCAAATAACTCGTCACGTACAGTGTACGTGACAAGTAATTTGGTCCCTTTGTGGCGGGACGTACAGTGTACGTCTCCCGTCACGAAGGGGTTAAGAGACATTAGTTAAGGTAAGTGCTAACATTAACATTGGGTGGAGGGATAAAAAAAAATTGACTTTAATGTCACTTTAACCACTTCCGGGCCGCAGTACGTCTATAGACCGCGGTCCGCAGAAGTGGTTAAAACTAGAACACGGCTGCTTGGGCAGCCGTGCTCTTGGTAACGCTTTTAACAGCAGGCGATTGCTGTATGACTTACAAGCAATCGCCTGCTGAGGACTACAAATCTCAGCAGTACTTTATACAGAAATGCTATTGTTATATAAAGTATTGCTGGGATGTGTAGTCCTCTATAGCCTGTGCCATTCTGCATTGCTGTAAATATTAGGGTTGCACCGATATATCAGCCGCCAAAACATATTGGCCAAAATGGCACTTTTGGCATAATGCCAAAGTGCAATTTTTCTGCTGAAACAGCGGCACATCCCTGCTTTCTTTTGTCCCCGCTGGGCGCTGCTCTGTGTCCCAGCGGGGAGGAGAGAAAGTGACAGCCGGCCGAGCGCTGCGGAAGGAGAGCCCTGTGTTTGTGGGTTTTTTGATCCTCAATCCTCAAAATCATCTCTGACTTGGTGCTGACACTGCCTTTCCTTCTGGGGGGTGGCAACTTTTGTTCCCCATGGGCCCTGTGTGTGTTGTAAAGTGATAGACTACAATCTCAAATGCAATATTACAAATTAGTAAACTAAACCTGAGATTGTAGTCCATCACAGGAACGAGCTTGGGGGAGTGGCTACCTTACAACACACACAGGAACCATGGGGAACAAAAGTAGCCACCCTGCAGAAGGAAGGACAGTGTCAGCAAAAATTCAGAGATGATTTGAGGATCTACAGCTGAGTGATACACAAATAAGATACATTTTTGTTAATAGTTATGGTACATTAATGCATGTTTAAGATTGAACCCAGAGTTTAGTGTCACTTTAGGAAAGCAGGGTGATCTTGCAAGACTTTATAATTTAAAGGAGAACTATGGGGTCAGTGTTTTTCCCCATAGTTCTCCTTAGGGTAACGGGAGGACACAAACTAGCGTCCTCCCGTTACCCTAAGCTCAGTATACCGCGAGCTACAGCTCGCGGTATACTGAGACGCCGCAGCCGGAGCGGATCCCGACATCGACGTCGAGATCCGCCCAGCTGCGTGAGTGACAGCTGTAGAGGCAGAGCCAGCTGTACCGCCCCCTCCCCCTTCCGTTCCGCCAGCCAGCGCTGGCAGATCGGAGCGGGGAGAGGGGAATCCAGCCCCTCCCCCTGTCACGGCAGAGAGTCGTGACAGGATCGAGAGGTGAGCGAACCCGGTATGTGTTCGCTCACATCCCAATCTACTGAGCCGACCTGTGACAGTCTCATTGTCACAGGTCGGCTAGAACTATGAGGTGAGTGGAAATCACTCATCTCATAGTTCTCCTTTAATTAGTTTCTACTCAGCTTAGCGGCACATAGAAAACAATGTTTGTTATACGATGTTATAACAGATCTTCAATATTTCCTCTTACTCATGCATAGTGGAAGTATCACTCTCTTATCTGTAATGGATTCCTATAATTTGGTATAGATGGGGTACCATGGGACTTTGAAGTGGGATTTCCACCCACCCCAACACAGCTGTGACATTTTGGGTTTGGCTTTTTAGTAGGTAAAGCATATATTGGCCCAGTCAAGGGGTGCTGGTGACCTATATTTTATTTATAGGGTATGGTGCTGACTATTGGTTGCTTCAGCACCCAGTTTTAAAAGGTGCAGTTTTCGTCTGGTGTGTGATAGGGAAATGTCAATGGCTTTTTAGTGGAGCTACTACTGTTGCTTTCTTAAATTAATTGTTCATACATTCCTCACTAATGGATGCAGGATTTAGAAGTACTGCATCATACTCCATTCTTTGTACACTGAGTGGCCAGATTATTATGACCACCCCATCAGTACTTCGTTGGGCCACGAGATGACTACGTTGGGCCACCTCGTGACTCCACGAGATGTGGAGGAATCTGACACTGCACTGTTGCCCTTCTGTTGTCTTGTACCAGTCTTGCCACTCTCCGTTCTGCCCTAACATTGACTAGTCGCTGACGGCCACAATTCGCACGTTCAGACCCAGATTTTCGGCTGACAGTCCAGTCTTTAAACACTTTAACAACAGCTGATCTTGAACATTTAACGAATTCTGCTGTTTTGCTGATACTCGCTCCATTGCTCTGTGCCAACAATCATCCCACGTTCAAAGGCTGTTAAATCGCGTTGTTTACCCATATCTTCAGAAAAAAATCACTTCTACTGTCGTGGTAAACAACCTGCTTCCCTATTTATAATGGTCTGACCCTCTAGCAACTTCAGCGCAAAATTATAGCTAATTATAGCTAATTTGCCTACAAACGTCAGGTGGTCATAATAATCTGGCCACTCAGTGTATTTTCTGTAGGAAAAGATGAAGAAAATACAAGCTGGTGACAATTTGCATTGCTGAAAAGCAGAGCTTTTAGCCTCTCATAACCTTGGTGGAAATACAGGGAAATTTCACCACTGGGCTCCCAGAAAGCAGTGAAGACATGATGGGAGATCAGATTGGGTCACTGTTTATTGCTTATTTGTTAAGGCACCCTGCCAGCTGCCAACAATCTCGGAAAAGTTGTATCACAGCCAAACATTATACAGTATATGGTTCAACTAATTATCTTTAATAATTAGGCTTTAATTGAGACTGTAAACAGAATACGTCATGATCTTGAATAAAATGTTATGGACTATACCAGCTGCTTATGCTAGTATAGCTATATTTATGTTCTGTATTCATATTTAGGACAATCATTAGCAATTTAGTTCAGGGTATGCAGTAGTAATAAGCTCTTTTCTTTATCTCTTCAGAAATATTTTTCAGTGAACAACATGCTCTATCAGAAATATACCACCAGACTGATCATCTTCACTTTGCTGCATGCTGCTGTGATCTTGTACAAGGTAACATATCTCTGTTTGAGTAACATGTCTAAACTTTACAGAAAGCTTTTTAATCAAACTGAGTGAGTAAAAGAAAAGATGATTCAGCATTTCAGTGCAATGTAATTAGCAAGATGAATATATACTATGTCCGCTCCATAAACTCTGCTGCTTAGCAAGGATGAGTTCCGGGGACTCACTGGAATAAACACAGCATATTGTCTAGCATTAAACTATTAAAAGGTCAGCAGAAGATGATTACTAAAGAAAAGTAAGGCTGTGTACTTAAAACATAAAGAAAAATAGGCTTGGCAGGTGTTTAAAATCAAAATCAACCAGGCACCTTCACCTTTGCAGCACCAGCGGTCCTAGGAGAAGCATCTATGATGAGCTACAGTACAGCAGACAGAAGTACAGTTAAGTTATGAAACTACAAAGCTATGTAGATGTAAACCACAGCAATACAAATGGCCACCAAAACAATTCTGGAAATCAGTAGTATTTGAAATATTTACAACTGCACAGAAATGTTCACAACAATGTCTTGTACATTTCCACTACTTCTTGAAATCTCCTTTGGATGTGCTGGGGTGGACAAAGGGAAGGAAGTACAATGTCCTCGTTAAGGTGAAAAGCAGAAACTATCTTAGGAAAAAAAGGGGTTCTGAGCCTCGAGATAACATTGTCCTTGTGTAAGATCAGAATTGGTTCTTTACAAGACAAGGCACCTAGCTCAGACACATGCCTTGCAGATGTGATGCCAAAAAGAAAGACCAACTAGTGAGTTAGAGAGGAAAGAAGAATATCCCCGATGGGTTCAAAAGGTGTTTTTAGAGAGCAAAATTCTGAATCCATGGAGTCACTTGTGGTCATACAGGTGGGCTATATGAGACACCCTGGACAAAGGCCTTAACCAAAAAATAAAAGACTTGCAATGGGACAGAAAGGGATGAAACTTGCTCCTTATAAAAAAGTTAACCATTGGAAAAAAAAAAAGCTAATGAATTCAAGAAGCCCCGTAAAATGTAATCTTAAGTAATCTATCTGGCATCCCTGTAGGCCATTAGCACCCCCACTAAAGCCTGCCTAAAAAACACTCAATATTCTGCATAGCTCTGCCCTGTTGCCAGGACAATGCCATTAGATGCTCATCCCAGCATCATAGAAACATATTTTTTTCAGAAACTGCAGGCGCTCTGAACAAGGATGGTGTTTGCTCCCATAATGCGGGTGAAGTAGATCTGTCTGTGGGTTCGGAAGACTTGGGAGCCCAGGGCTTTTGATTGATCTGGTTTCCAGGCTTAGGTTTGACTTTTAAATGGGAAGAAATTATAGGAATTATTTTGGCTTCAGTTATTTATTCAGTTTGAGGCCTAAACTCCTTTGGCTGAGGTAAAAAGGTACTCTAACCTTCAGTTAGAGTTAGACATATTTAATAAAGTTGTTCCATGAAACACTAAGAGACGTTCTTGTCTGCATAACAGTCAGGAGATTCATCTGGGAAATTAGAAGGACAATATCCAATGATCTGTCAACACAATAGTGTCATGCAGCAATCATAACCTCTAAGTGCTTTATAACTGAATAGTCAGCGAGGATAGCTTTGGGTTGCCTGTGCATATTTTTAGTCCATAACCCTAAGGTCTGACAAACTGACATGACAGCTATGGCAGGTTGTATAGCAGCACCTGCTAGTGAAAACAAAGCTTTGAAAAGGGCTTCCTGATGTTTATCAACCAAATCCTTAAACAATGGGGCATCCTCAAGGTGGCATGTCAGTGTTTTATGAATACAAAAAAATAGCTGTCTCCACTGTGGAAACAGATATTGCTCAGAAAAAAAACATTTTGATGAAGAAATTACCTTTTCAGGAATACTGTTATATGAATCTAGGGTTACCCCTTTGCAACCAATGACACTATGCAGCCCAGCCATTTTTCTTCCCTGACATCACTTGGGGATGCCTGATGGCTTGTTTACAATTTGCAACAAGCCACCATGCAGCAGGATAGTGATTACTAGGATTTAAGGCTAGCAACCAATAGTGCTCTGTGGCTGTTTGCATCCTAGCAACTAATAACACTTACAGGCCCACACAGTAATACTGCCACTCAGGACTAATTCACACCATCCTCAGTACGTTCCAGGCTGGATTGTGTCCGGAACGCACTGGATCGCATTCCGGTCGGCTCACTTTGTTTTGGGGCAAGAGGGAGGATGGCGGTGCATTGAACTCAATGACACCAAAGCCACACCCTCCAGCTGCAATGGGATCGGCCGCACGGGAATGCGTGGCACATCAATGCTCGTGTTCCAGTTCGGTGCAGTCAGAAAAAATAGTGAGTGCATCATAGGAAACAGTGAAAATGATTGGGTTAATGCGTTTCAATGGTTAAACCATCTTCATCAGAACCAAAAATATATATCTGACAGATCAGTACGTTGGCCACTGTATTCAGTATATATAGCTCTTACACACACCCACAAGATTGCCCAGGGTCAGCATGAGAAAAACGCAGCCGGGGACACCACTGGTGTCTTCTCTACCCAGCGGGAGATTTGCCTACACCACACGTCCATACAAATGCGGAAGAGGGCGGGTAGATAGATATAATGAGCTGAGCATAGGCTGCATGAGGGAGCTTGCTGACGGATACTTCGCTATATAAAATGTTTAAATGTATTTTAAAATGTTCGATTATATCTTAAATATTATCTTGGATACATGGATACAAAAAATGGAAAGTAGAAACATTGAATACATAAATAGAGTGCATCATGATCACAAATACATCTCCCCAACTGGCATATGCCTAAATTCCATAGGTAATGTATATAAAGAAATAAAGAAATCAAATGAATGTATAAATTAGTAATGAATGATTGATTACGAGTCGATAAAAACATTGATATATAAAAGAATATATATTAATATGAGAATTTAATATATAAAAAACCTCCTTATATGTAAAAAATCTGTTAATTGACATTCAGGTAAGTGTATTGGTGTATACACGTACATGCATATAGAAAAAATGCATGTTCACACACACACACACACTGATGTACACAAAAATATACATATGCATGCATAAAAACCATGAGCAGCCCAAAGTTGCAAGTATTGCATTGATGGTGCAGGTGTATATAAATATTTTAAATATTTTATAGATACATATATCCATTTGGTAAAAATTAGATAGCACATACTATCCATACGAATAGCCATTAAAATAAATATTATTAGCGAAGGGAAAAGTACATTGAAAAATAATTGCAAGAATCGATAGTAAAAACCTACATCAATATCAGACATGACAAACGTTATATTGTACTAGTGCATGATGAATCCCAAGAAATTGTACCAAACATCAGCATGCACGATAAAAAATAACTATGATAATTGTATAGCGAGCGACAGGGTATAAGTAGAACATATTAGCTATATCATTTATAGATGTAATAGCAAGTTTTCTTCCCTATGGGCCTAAAAAATATTTTTTTGTCTGTGTAGCATTAAGTGTCACGAACTGCAATTGGGGCTCCTTCATCTATGATTGCCTATATGGCCAAATATACCTATTAAGCTATCTCTATACTTAATGGTCCTTAATTTACTTGGTGCCAATATGCACTTTAGGTCTTGTGGTTTTCAGAAAACGATTTTAGCCTGGGCGTGAATTTTGAGTATCAGGTCTTTTTGGAGGATTCTCCAATGTTTTTTGAGTATATTGGAAATGTGAAAAGCACAACTATTGTATTGAGTGCAAAAATAGGCTTGGTGAACTGGCGTTTCCTTAGTTCTCTTTTTAGTGTATATAGGATTAATATGTTTATCAAATGCATGTATAGTTGCGTCATTGTACCCTTTTTCCAAAAACGTTTTCGGAAGTACTAACCCTTGAGTGTGATCTTTATCTTTTGTGCAAGTCCTTCTTAATATGCAAAATTGGCCATCTGATATATTACGGATCCATCTAGGGTGATGGTTGCTTTTGCAATGTAGATAAGAATTGCCCCAGGTTGGCTTGAAATAAGTTTTTTAAATGATGGAGCCATCTTCATCAAAACTTAGGTCTAAATCTAAGACTAGATGTTGTTCATCTAAAACATGCATGAATTCAATTCAGTAGGGATTATTTGAGCAATGAGAGATGAACCTAGTGAGTGTTTCTGTGTCTCCATCGCAGATGATAAAAATGTCATCAATGTATCTAGCATTTAAAGCCAGATTGCCCCCAAAAGGATTATTATGCCAAATGTGGAGTTCTTCCAAATATCCCATGAATAAATTTGCATAGCTGGGGCAAATTTGGCCCCATGGCAGTCCCTTTTATCTGAATGTAGAATTATTTGAGAAAAATAAAGTAGTTGTGGGATAGCACAAATTCAATGGCTTCCAAAATGAAATTTGCTTGGGCTGCACATAAACCAAATTCATGTTGGATGGATGTGTACAATGACGATACAGCCAGATAGACCCACAAGAGGCCTTCTTTCTATTTGTAATTGTGTAAAATTTCCAGCATATGTTGGGAATCTCGTACAAAGGCCGGAAGTTCCCAGACTAAAGGTTGTAAAAAAAAGTAATATACCTGGCTAGGTTCTAAGTCAGGCCATCTATACCTGAGATTATGTGGGTTTTTGGGATATGGTAGGAATATGGGATCAGGTGATGTTTAATAGTAAGGTATTTGAACTCTGTTATGGAAAGGATCTTCTTGTTAGGGTCTGTTTGAGTATATTGTCTAATGTGATTTGGAACTCTGCAGTTCTGTCTCCTAGCAGTCTAAAAGACTCTAATATAGAGGCCTCTCTGTTGTGCACTACTTATACCCCTCCTTTATCCGCTTGTCTGATGACAATATTAGTGTTGGATTTTAACTATTGTATCGCATTCTTTTCTGCGGGGGTCAGATTAGAGGACAATTGCAAAAGGTCTGAATATACCAAATGATAAAAAGTAGAGATAAACTAACCTTTCTATTGGTGGGGGTAAAAAATAGAGACCGTATGAATAATGTCAGGGTCAAAAAATGCACAAAGGTCATTAGACATTAGGTTGCCATCCCAAACAGATTCTAGGCAAGAAAGTGCCAATGTGTCGTTTGTATCGATCGTTGTGTTCCCCTCTGATCTATCATAAGATGCTTGCCCTATTTCACCCAGATCCTTGTTCCCTCCAGGTGTATCTGGATTATTCTTTTTCTTCTCTTGTAAGGAGAAATGTCTCTCCATCGTTAATTTACGTATATATCTATTTTTCCACGAAAAGTTGATATTGGTCAGGGGTGGAAAAGGGCACAATCCTGGAAATCCTTTCTGTAGTATTGAAAACTCATTATTACCTAAATTATAATCAGCGAGATTGAAGATTTTTATAGTATTTTTGGCATTGGATCTTAATGTTTTGCCTTTTTGTGGAGTGTTTCTCCCCCCTCTGCAACCTCTTCTTGTTCTTCTATATCTCATTTCTTCTTTAAGCTCCCCTTAGGACTTTTGGCTACCTCTAAAAAAGATTCAACATTCCGTATGACAGTACCTTGCCTTAGAGATCTATTTTTGGGTTTAGCACCTTTAGGAGTCCATCCTAACCCTTTCTCTAATTCTTGTCTTTCTACCTCTAAAGACCATGATGAATCGAATATTTCACGGTCATTCGTTTTTTACTTCTGGGACTCTGATGTCCTTGAAGGAACTGTAATATTTGGTGTCCTCACAACTGTCTTCTTGGGTTGTGTGTTTGAATCATATTGTCTACTTTATGCAAAGTGTTGGCTATATTGATGTCCTGAGTGTTAGATACATTGGAACATTCCTTTGAATAATGTGCCTCCTGAGGAAAGTGTCTGTTGCTGATGGTGATGGTGTAGTGTTTGACTTGGATAGGGGTCTGGTTAAAACCTTTAGATTTCCCTTTGTGGAATTGTCTGAACTTATCTTTAGGTTTAATTAAACCTTTATTATGTATCACTGTCTCACTGGTAGGGACTGAAGTGTGAGCTATATCATTGGAACCTGTTCCTGAATGGTTCTGGTCACTCTTAACATTACGTTTCCAAACAAAGATCCTCCCTTCATGAAAATTAAGTCTGTCACGTTCAAATGTAAATCTTTTCTCTAAAACTTTGTTTTCAAATTTACATACTTCCCTATTAAGCTTGTCATCCCTTTCCTAAAAGGAAGGGGCATCCTTAAAAGATTCCAGGGACTGGTTAATGTGAGAAGCCTGTTCTTTGATTTTATTCAGAAATCGTTCTCTCTGCTAAATAATGAGTGTAATCCAGCCCTTGGAACATTCTAAGGCTAGTTTTTCCCAAGCTTCTCTAAGATCTGTCTCCAAAAAAAAAAAAAAGTTTAGTAACCCTGAGCCCTCTTGGTATTCGTTCTGCTTCCAGATATATTTTCAATGACTCTGAGTCCCACCAGTGGATCATCTCCTGCTCAAGACAATTCTTAAGATGATAAAATAATGTAATCATCTTTTTCTGCTCCTTCTTTTGAACATCATTGACAACCTCATGTCTAGGACTGTTGTGTTCCACAATAGCAGATGTTACAGCTAGTGAATCCATCCAACAGGGCAGTACGTCTGAGTACACTGTCTTGGACAGATGAAGTCATTATTAACTAAAAGCCAAAAAGTAAAGTACTTTTGCCAATGTATTCAGGAAGCTCGTTAGTAAAGCATCCAGTATACACTGGCATCATGTTTCTTTGGAACACTGGATCCTGTATAGGGCCGAAATTCAATTTGCAAATACTGAAACCTATTAAATCCCACCGCAATTCATAATACAATATGTGTACCTCATTAGGTTGGACCACATGGAGTGACAATGACTAACAATGAGTTTAAATATAATTCTGTTTCTAGCTTGGATTTTATACCAGCATTAGACAACAATTTGCTTAGGTGCTCTGAAAATAAGATGAACATAGAATGCATAGGCAGCATGTACTCTGATTTACCACAGCTTACCAATGTAGCATACCCTTGCTGTGACAAATCTTTCTCAAATACTGACTTTCTGTAGGTTTTCCCATCTCACTTAAGTGATTGTATTACACACTATCAGTTGCCAGTGTCATAGCTAGACAGGATATAAGAACGGTGGATAATAGTGATTGCTGAGTATTGTGAACCATGTAAAAAAATACAAACAAGTACTAATGAGTAAAACACAAATCCTTAGCCACTACATTATATATATGCAAGGCATTCTGTGATTGGAGGATATTGTCTCACTGTCTGTATGTGTTTTTACCTTTTTGCTGCTGTAGGTCTGCTGGCACCTGTGATTCCACAAGCATGTGCTTTCCTCTTGCTGCACTGTGTTAGCAGCCATGGGTGTCGCCCGCTTCACCTGAGGCTTAATATACCTTCCTCCCTGCTACTTCCTGTCTTGCCTCCTATCTGTCTCTCTATTTAAATCCCTCTCAGTCACGCTTCTGGTTGCGTGAGCAACACTCTGCTTCCAAGCCCCTCTTGTGCATTTATTTCTGACCTGACTTCCGTGTACTGATCTCTCATGTACCGACTTGGCTTGTTCTCCGGAGTACGATTGTCTACTGCCCGCCCTGACCTTTGGCTTGTTGTCTGGACATCCTTTTGCTCCATCCGTCCTTGCCCACACTGTGTCTTGTGTCTTTGGGTACTCTCTATGCCAGCAGGATGAACCCCAGGTTCGTGACCTGGGGTCAACATGCAGCTAAGTCTAAGTCAAATGCCCATGAAGGGGGTCCCTGGTGGAACACCCCCTGGCCCTTAGATTGCACCCCCTGGGGGATCCCATGCCACATGCTCACCTGTGAGCTCACATCCTGGCAGATATGTGGATGAATGTTGAAATCTCACCTCCTCCAATCGCTTAACACCTTGAACTCACTGAAAAGAATGCAAAACATTTGTGAATGGAGGTTGAGCTACAGCACGATATCCACTGTGATCAGCATATGACATCCGGGACTTGAAATTGCTAGACATGTGGCATTGGCAGGACAGTGCAGGCTCAATCTAAGAGACGTAACAAATGCTGCAGCAACCAGAAATGGAGCACACTTTGTTTGTCATTTATTGCTACCGTGCAAAAACTTTAAAAAGGGTTTTTGGCTGGAGTTCAGCTTCACATTTGGAAAACAAATGTGACAAACAACTACAAGTAAATGTGCAATAAATAGATACAAAACATCAAGTTGCACATCCAGTTTACGCGCAAGTAACACAATCCGTTAATCCCCACAATATTAAAATAACAAACAGCTATTTATATAATGGTCGCTACACGGTTTTGGATACTATATCTGGCAAACCCATACATTTACATCCTGTAAAAGTCAAACTCTAACTGCAAATCTGCTACACAACTTTGGGTAAATACAAGCATTCTAAAACTGCTTACCCAGTAAAGAAATTATTTGTTATTTATTTAGTCTATTTGAATATAGATTTAATTTTAAAAAAGTGACTGATAAAGGCTATGGCAAAATACCTTCTTATAAACAACAGAGTGTCTTATCAACAAGAAGAGAAGATTCTGTTCTAGGCAGAAAATTATTTATTTAGGTACACAAACTACCTTCATTTGAAAAAGTAAAGTAACACAAGTCTTCCATTGGTGTCACGGTGCCAGTCTGCAGCACGTCTTGTACTGTCTTTGCCGTCTTCCAGTTGACTGTAATTATATGGAAATTGTCATATTTTAATTTTGTCTAAGACACCCATCCTTTATATGGTATGTAGAGAGACAGTCTAATGGTTCTACTCCATGTCTACAGGCACTTATGATCTGGTGTGTCTGGAAAGTCTTCAAGTCACTGAATCTTTTGGCAAAGAAGAAAGAAACACCTCAACAACAAGATTTCACAAAGGTAGGATGGCAAGCTTACCCAACTACCAGTACCATCACATTAGATTAAATGCAAAGAGAATGTAACTGTAAGATACATTTCATCTACTAATGACCTTAGCAGATATGATATTGTTGTGGATTGTTTGCGGAGAGCTCGGAAGTTTACTCAAGGGAATACTTGGTGAGAAGCCATTCATATTATGCAGGGCAGTCACCTCACTTACAGGCAAAGTAAACAGGGACAGTTTCATTTTATGAGAATTAGTATGAATATGAATGAAGGTAGCTGTTTTAAACAGAAACTTTTCACAAGAACTTTGATTTGTAACAAGTTTATTTTCAATGGATCAGGACCAGAGGAAGTACTGCAGGAGTACTGAAATAATTGTCTTTGGCCTTAATATGCAAAAGCACACTATGGATTCCTTTATGTTATGTGGATCACATGTATATATTGTATAGAGATGTATGTTTCATATTCCATATTTCCTTTAGACCTCCCCATAATTTATAGAGTCAATGTTGACATCCTATGGTGATCGGAATAGAAGCTGCTACATCACATTTGTGACACTATTTCATTGCACGTTAATTGTAATACCAGGTTTGTAAACTTGCAGAACAGATATGAAAATAACTGTCAATTAAAATGAACCTGGAGAACATGTTTAAAATGCTTGGTTTGGTGGTACTAGGGCCAGATTGTCACCAGAGACTGTAGGCATACACACCCCAAGATCACCTTTCAGCTAGGATTACCTCTTTTAAACAGAACTTGCTTTATGGGTTCCTATCCAGGCTACCGGGTACCAAAGCTTCAGCATGAGCCCATCCCTTTTTGGCCTTCTTTTGAATGTAATGAATTCATGAATATACACTTGGATTTTTTAAAAATTAAATACAGTATATAGGATTGATTTATTAAAGGAGTAGAACATGTTCACTTTACAAAGTGAATGTTAAATGTTTATATTGTAAAGCGCTGTGCAGATTGTTGGCTCTACATAAATCCTGTATAATATTAATAATATTAAAGGGCTGGTTCATACCACTGCCATTGTGCTGCAGCACACAGCCTTTCTTTCAATAGGTGTAGTTCACACCAATGTTTTGTTTTGTGGAGAGACACAGATCCAGAATTGACAGTGTGGAGAGAAACCGAGATAGAGAGGACAGCGTGGAGACAGAGAGAGATAGAGGACAATGTGGAGAGACACAGAACCAGAGAGGACCATGTGGAGAGACGCAGAGATAGAGAGTAAAATCTAGAGAGACACAGAGCCAGAGAGGATAGTGTATAGAGAGACAGAGATAGAGAGGACACTGTGGAGAGACACAGAGATAAAAAGGACAATGTGTAGAGGTACAGAGCCAGAGAGGATAATGTGGAAAGATTCAGAGATAGAAAGGACAGTGCGGAGAGCCAGAGAGGACAGTGTGGAGTAAGACAGAGATAGAGAGGGCAGTGTGGAAAGACACAGAGATGGAGAGGACAATGTGGAGAAACACAGAGCCAGAGAGGACAGGGTGGAGAGACACAGAGATAGAGAGGACAATGTGGGGAGACGCAGAGATAAAGAGGACAATGAGGAGAGGCACAGAGCCAGAGAGGACAGTGTGGAGTAAGACAGAGATAGAGAGGGCAGTGTGGAAAGACACAGAGATGGAGAGGACAATGTGGAGAAACACCGAGCCAGAGGACAGGGTGGAGAAAAAATTAGAGCCAGAGAGGACAGGATGGAAAGATACAGAGCCAGAGAGGACAGAGTGGAGAGATACAGAGCCAGAGAGGACAGGGTGGAGAGATACAGAGCCAGAGAGGGCAAGGTGGAGAGATACAGAGCCAGAAAGGACAGGGTGGAGAGATACAGAGCCAGAAAGGACAGGGTGGAGAGATACAGAGCCAGAAAGGACAGGGTGGAGAGACACAGAGCCAGAGAGGACAGTGTGGAGAGACACAGAGATAGAGAAGAAAATGCGGAGAGACACACAGGTAGAGATGTTAGTGTGGAGAGAGACAGGGCCAGAGAGAAAGGAAAAAAGAGCACCACAGAATGCAAGATAACGTAACAAAAATGCATTGAATACGCAAGCACAAACGCATGTTAACACGTTACAAAAATGCACAAAAACGCACTTCAGCACAAGTGCCATAAAGCTTGTTTTGTGGTGTGAACCAGCCTTAAGAGTAAATATGATGAAGCTATGTTCACATGAATTATCCAAACATATGCAAGAATTTTTTTAAAATTTTTATTTACCCTTGCTCATAATCGGGTATTCTATATTAGGACAGTTTCACTTTATTCAATGAGCTAATTAAACATTCTAGAGTGCAAGTCCATAGAACATACATTTGCATTTCTAACACTGTAACTATTTTATTAAAATGGTGTAGGTACAATTGCTACTGATTTCACCATTCAAATATTTTATCCAGAAAGCTACCAATATGCTATTTCTTTATTTTCTCCAAATGTTATTTCTTTGTGTTACAGGTAGCACTACCATCTTATGAACAGGCTGTTAAGGCATCAAAAGATTCTCCACCTCCATATTCCATTGTCTAAACCACAAGGCCATAAGAGAAACCAGCTTCTGTCCACAGTAATGAGCCATCCTTTATGGCGCCAAGTGATGGAGACCAAAGGATGCTGTGCAATAGGCAGTACATAGTTTCCAATGCAAAGCAACAAAGACCAAAGGGAACTACAGTGCATGGACGCTGTCTATCTATGCAAAGCAATGCAAGTAAACATTATTTAAAAGCATTTTTGCAGACAGACCATTTTAAGAATGTCAGTATAACAGCAGAAAATTAATTTAGCTTGTCTTAAAACTCAGCAAAAGATTTGTTGAAACTAGAGTGATCTGTGCTTTTATATGCAATAAAATGGGCTAAGTATAAACCTATGTATATTTGTATCATTTTCTGAGTTAGGATTTATAGGGAAATTTCATTATTAACCTTTCTTCCTTTGAGGACAAAGTATATTGTATGTTCATTGGAACACCAATGATAGCGAAGGAGAGGCATACTTTTAAATTAGAGGAAACGTTTGGGAAATCAAAAGTAGGTTTTAGATTTGGCAATTAAAGTTTAATTTGCTTTAAAGAAAACTATTGACAATAACACACAGTTCTGATACTAGCAGAGTGAAGTAAAGTGATTACAAACACTGTAAAGGTATTACAGTCAATCTGTGACACAGACACCGTAAAGGCCAGAATGAAGCAAAAGTATAACTTTAATATTCTAGAGTACACAAGCTCAGCGCACAGGCTGAAAAACACAAAAAAGAAAATAAATATTCATCTATAGTGGTAATCTAAAAACAAAATAGAAAAACAAATAGCAAACACGCATCTGTATTGGTAAATTGAGTAAAAGTATTTATAATTGCAACATAAATATAATTTTCAAAGCACTGTAAGCAGATTTATCCAGCCTATAAAATCTTGTAGAATACAGTCCATTGGGACCTGATCATAACAACAAACATAATAAGCAAAATATAAAACAAGAATTTCACACACATTTAATATCTTAAAGCAGACGTACACATTCACCATTGAGGATAAGTGAATCTGCCTGGATTCGATTTGCCAAGGGTTCAGAGAACCCTATTTAAAATTCTTAGCTTCAAGACTTGGGGTTTTGAAGCCTGATGGGATAGGCGTGCTGATCCTGCTCTCTGTCCCACTGCAGCACAGATCACCATCTGACTCTCTGTCTGACAAATGGGTAACACTTCCGAATGCCTCACGGCAAATCTAAGATGGCCATGGACAAATATACACTATACTGTATTGCCAAAGGTATTGGGACACCCCTCCAAATCATTGGATTCAGGTGTTCCGTGATATTTCCTTGCTACTAAATATTCCACAGTCAACTGTTAGTAGTATTATAACAAAATGGAAGCAACTGGGAACAACAGCAACTCAGCCACGAAGTGGTAGGCCACGTAAAATGTATCCATGCCTTACAGCACCAAGTGCAATGCAAAGCCACGGATGCAGTGGTGTAAAGCGCGCCGCCACTGGATTCTAGAGAAGTGGAGACGTGTTCTCTGGAGTGACGAATTACGCTTCTCTCTCTGGCAATTCGATGGACGTGTCTGGGTTTGGCAGTTGCCAGGAGAATGGTACTTGCCTGACTGCATTGCACCAAGTGTAACATTTGGTGGAGGGGGCATTATGGTGTGGGGTTGTTTTTCAGGGGTTGGGCTTGGCCCCATAGTTCCAGTGAAGGGAACTCTTAAAGAAGAAATATGGGGTTAGGGGTTTTCCCCATAGTTCTCCTAAGGGTAACGGGAGGACACAAACTAGCGTCCTCCCATCACCCAAAGCTCAGTATACCGCGAGCTACAGCTCGTGGTATACTGAGACGCCAGAACGGCTGCCGACAATTCTGTCTGAATCCATCCAGCTGTGTGAGTGACAGCTGGCTCTGCCTATCTAGAGGAAGAGCCAGCTGTACCCGCCCCCTCCCCCGTCCGTTCCGCCAGTCAGCGCTGGGGGATCGGACAGTGGAGGGGGTAACCCTGTCCCTCCCCTGTCACGGCTCTCTGCATGGACAGATCGAGAAGTGAGCGAGCGTCAGTATGTGTTCGCTCACTTCCTGACTCAGATTATGAGGCTGAGTGAAAATCACTCACCTCATAATTCTCCTTTAAGGCATCAGCTTACCAAGACATTTTGGACAATTTCATGGTCCCAACTTTGTGGGAACAGTTTGGGGATGGCCTGTTCCAATATGACCACGCACCAGTCCATAAAGACGCAGCAAGGTCCATAAAGACGTGGATGAGTGAGTTTGGGGTGGAGGAACTTGACTGGTCTGCACAGAATCCTGACCTCAACCCGATAGAACACCTTTGGGATGAATTAGAGCGCAGGCTGCAAGCTAGGCCTTCTCGTCCAACATCAGTACCTGACCTCACAAATGCGCTTCTGGAAGAATGGTCAAACATTCCCATAGACACACTCCTAAACCTTGTGGACAGCCTTCCCAGAAGAGTTGAAGCTGTTATAGCGGCAAAGGGTGAGCCAACTCAATATTGAACCCTACGGACTAAGACTGGGATGCCATTAAAGTTCATGTGCGTGTAAAGGCCGGCGTCCTAATACTTTTGGCAATATAGTGTATGTCTCAACAGCAGTCTGCAAATCTCTCCTTGCCCAGCTATCAAGAGGGGGATAAGAGCTCTCACAAGATGTCGGCCACTGAAAAGATTATACACAGCACAGTGAAAGAATTGGACGGTGAGTTGCACACTTCTCACTCTACCCAAAAACTACCAGAAACTCACCTCCGAGGTGGCTTCACACCTGAGAGCAGACATTTACAACATCCTTGCCGATATTATTAAACACTAATTGGGCAACTAACCACAACTCTAGAGACCCAGACTCACCTGCTTTTGGCTGCGGAACAGAGGATTGATGATCTGGAGGACAATGCAGCACTCCTTACAACTAACATTTCTGAAACTGTGTACCCTCACTGATATGATGTCTGATTAATTTTACCTGGACTCATTAGTGACTGGAAGGGTACCAAGTGACTGGTGTAAAGCTATGGTAGTACCAATATTCAAAAAAGGTTCGAGATGACAACCTGGGAACTACAGACCAGTCAGTCTAACATCAATAGCATGCAAACTGAGGGTATGATAAAGGACTATTTACTGGATTTTGTTTGTGACAATGGTATAATAAGTAATAATCAGCACGGATCTATGAAGGACCATTCTTGTCAGACCAACCTACTTATAGTCTATGAAGAGGTGAGTAGAGATCTGAATAGAGGAAAGCAAGTGGATGTTGTTTACCTGGATTTTGCAAAAGCATTTGAGACAGTACTTTGGTTGTGAAGCAAAACAAACGACAAACGCACTCAACAATTTGTTACCAGTTATACAGTAAGGTGCACACGAAATGGGCTTTGAACAGTAAAACAGCAGAAAGGCATCATGGCACACTCACAAACCAGCATGTAAAACAACATGTCTCACCACTAAGGATAATGACAGAGGTTTGGATACACGTCTTCAGTCGAGGATGTGTAAGCCGCACTGCCGCGCCAAGGCACCTCTTATAGTGCGGTCCTAACTCTAAACTATGAGAGTCTCCATCTTGGAGCACATGGGGGCAGAAGATATCAAATTGGGTGCAGGTTTGTCAGGAGGACGCCCAACCTCCTTAAAGGTACAGAAACACACAAGGGATCCCGCACATCCTATTGGCAGCTGAGAAACCCCATGCGTCGCTGCACCAAATCAGTCAAGCAAAACAAAACGACAAACGCACTCAACAATTTGTTACCAGTTATACAGTAAGGTGCACACAAAATGGGCTTTGAACAGTAAAACAGCCGAAAGGCATCATGGCACACTCACAAAACCAGCATGTAAAACAACATGTCTCACCACTAAGGATAATGACAGAGGTTTGGATACACGTCTTCAGCCGAAGATGTGTAAGCCGCACTGCCGCGCCAAGTACTGTAATACTTTGGTTGTGGACCCTTCCTCTAACCATGTGGTCCAGTAAAACAAATTTAGTTTAATCTCTTCATTCTTTCACATGCTAGTGGAAGGCAGGAATGGCCTCCTGCATAAAAAATTTGCCGCCATGTATCTGTGGTTCAGCACAAGCAGCAAATTCACAGAAGAGTGCAGACTCAACTAGCTAAAACTAGAGCAGCTGTAATGCTAGCAATTTTGCCAAGCTGACATTGAGATGCTGGACATGGAGGTGGCTGGCTGAATATTTTTTACACTCCCGCAGCTGGGGAAGAGATACCTGCCTGTTCTGGGATGTAGCTGGAGACAGCGTGGTGGGGCTAGGATACTTAGAGTGCGGTTGAAAGTTAAGCATGGCCCAAGCTGACCTTCATCCCTGCTTGATGTGCCATAAGCTAAGCCTCTCAAACCCCTCATCACACTTCCATCTGTACCACTTGAGATGTTGCATTAGATGCAGGTAGAGAATCATGTGTAGTGGAAGAGGTGGAAAGGGATCAGCGAGAAGGTGGATTTTGCTGCTAACCAGTATCATTCATGTGCTGCTTCCACTGAGTTTTGTGGTGATCAATCATGTGTCTCATACTGCATGTGGTACCAAATTGACTGGCAGATTAACCAGTCTTGATACAATGCAGCATACGCTGCAAATTACTTTGGTGCTTTCTGCAGCACATATAGGGATTTCTGCAGCATACAACAAGGGATTCCAGTGCCTGACCCGTGGAGCAGTCCCATCCAGTATTATAGGGCAGCTGCTCCATTCCACTCTTCTGCAAGCTGCCCCTGGATGACATCCAGCCTCACTGATGTTGTGCCTCTCCTTCACTTTCCTCCTCGACAATCTCGGGCACCCAGGTATGGTCTGCCACCTCATCATCC
Organism: Nanorana parkeri; assembly: GCF_000935625.1. Lineage (NCBI taxonomy): Eukaryota > Metazoa > Chordata > Amphibia > Anura > Dicroglossidae > Nanorana > Nanorana parkeri. The sequence continues at coordinate 103,884 of NW_017306973.1, forward strand.
CCACCTTCCCCAAAGGTGGAGCCCACTTGGCAGTAAGCTGAAAGTGCAGGAACATCACTGGCAATTGTTTGGACCTCTATGCTACTGGCACTCTCTTTCTCAACATATGGTAAATTAAGGTTGCTGATGCTGTGCTCAGACTATTCAGCCAATGTCCTAATGCCAGTTTGCAGGGCGACAGTGGGATTAGCTGTGCAAGAGGAGGAAGAAGAGAGTGCATTTGCACCTGCTGATGACACTACTCTGCACCTGGGATAAGGAAGGGGGTGACGATGAAGGCTTGGTTATCCACTCCACCACATTCTTTGGATGCTCTGATTGCACAGCATGCCCACTGCCAGAAAACGTGCCCTGGCTTACAGTTGTGGGATCTGCTTGCCCCCTACTAGCTGTGTGTAAAGAACCTTTGCCTTTCCCTTTAGGCATCCCAGGCATGATGACAACAGGGGATTGGCTAATTTTATTAGCAGCTACGGCAATAGGGGGGTGGAGGATGTGGTGCTTTGGTGCGCAGCACAACTTGGCGATTTGGTGCAGTAAACTGGATCGCAATAGTATGCACTAATGTGCTGTTAACAAAGGACAGCTTTTTCTGTGTCACCAACAAGTTTCCGGAAGTTTCCGGAAACAAACAAAAATGTAAATTATATAGAAATAAAATATACCTACCTCCAAAAAGAAAACTAAAACACTAAACCCCAAACACCAACCATTAAACACTATAACCCAAACACCTTTCTTTTTATTTATTTACTTATTTATTTTAGCAGAAACATAAAGAAAACTAACCCTTGCAGTGGGGCTACCCCCGCACTTCAAGGGTTAACTGCTCATTTGGGTCTAGCGTGTAAAATAAAAAAGATATACTCACCTGAACCTCGGTCCCACCTGGCTGTTAGATCGGTCCCAGCAGCCTCTCTCCTCCTCCACTCCGGAGTCTGGGACCTGTCTAGCAGCCAGTCTTGGGATAATAGCAGAAAGTGAATTAGTATGAAAATATACTAGGGATGTTTTATAAAACTAAGTCTAACTTAGTCTACAGCAACCAACCATATTCCAGGTACTATTTTTGCAGCACAAGTTAGTCAACTGACTGATTCTGGTGCCAGTTAGTAATGGGCCGAACACCCCCGTGTTTCGGTTCGTATTCGAACACCCGAACGGCCGAAAAGTTGGAATAGGAACTCGAACCTAATGCAAGTCAATGGGGTCAAACTTTAGAAAATGATTGTCCCCTTTAAGAGTGCTTATATGCAAGTTATTGTCCATAAAAGATGTATGGGGGGTCAGGGTACTGCCCTGGGGGACAGGAATCAATGAAAAAACAAACAAATAAAAATATGTTTTTAAAGGAACAGTTATTTTTTACATGACTTAACGGGTAAGAATAAAATGAAAAATTCCTTCAAATATCCTGCCTGTGAAGTGGCGGATCTGTGGGATGTATAGAACCTGCTGCTGCAAAACTGACATTTCTAAAAAAAAAAAAATGTAATTTTTTTTAACTCTTAAAGTGTGCAGTTCCCCCTCCCAAACAATACCAGACCATTTAGATCTGGTAGGACAGACCCTTAAGGTCTGGCGGGAATTTTAAGGAGGAACACCACCCCCAAAAATGGGGGGGGGGAACCGCGGGGTCCCCATTTTTGCATTGGGGTACCCCTGTAATTAAGGGGGCACCCAGATGCCACCCCCCTTCCTTGTGAATGAGTAAGGGGTACTCGTACCCCTACCCATTCACTAAAGGGTTAAATCAAATAGTTATTAAAAAGTCCAGACTTTTGATAAAACCCTTTAATTGAAAAAAAAAAAAAAAAAACAGGTTTTTGACAAGTCTTTTATAAAGTAAAATACAAAAATTGATCCACTCACTTAATCCATGGTCAATCACGACGTCCAGCGTTGTTCACGACGACGACCAAATAAAAAATAAAACAATAAAAAATAAATAGAAATAATTTTTAAAAAATTAAAAAACGCCGGCCGCCATCCCAGCCGCACCCCACGACTCCCGCCGCATAATGGCATGTTGACAGATGCCGGTAAAACATAAACAATTGGGTGGAGCTAGCGGTGACAGCTAGCTCGCCCCAATTGGGTAGTTTGCCCTAATCTGATGGGCGAGACATGATTGGGCAGAGTCATCATGACTTTGCCCAATCATGGCTCCAAATGAGTACTGAGCCCTGATTGGGCAAACTCTTGCACCTGACCTGAGGTCAGGTGCAAGTATTTAGCCAATTAGAGCTTCGGAGGGCTCTTTGCAGTATGGGACATTGTGCGGTCAAACAGACCGCAAACATCCCATAAAGTGGATGCCCACATGATTTGCCCAATCATGGTGTTCGGCAGCCAATGTTCGATTCGAACTCGTGTTCAAATCGAACCGGCAGACCATCCCTAGTGCTAGTACTGTACTTTGTGATCTGGAACAAGAGTAAGCAAAATTACAGTGCAGTGAAACCGAATCTGCATACTTGTCACTGGGGATGAGCAAATCGGGCAAAGTTCGATTCACAGGAGTTTCCGCATACCTAGCAAAAAGTCAGTTAACCACGTACTTAGCGCCAAACACCATTTTCTAAAGCCAATGCACAAGCTATTGTTAAAAAAAGGCCATTGGGGACATGTTCCATTGCAATTTTCTTTTTTCTTTATACCATTTAGCAAGGAGAGGCTGGTTTATTGCAGCTTAAAGGACAACAATGAAAATGCACAAATCTAGGCTGCATGCTTGGATAAGGGTCTATTAAACTTTATGGGTACCCCACACTCTTGTGTTTTTTTTTTGTTTCATTGTTTTTTAAATGGTACATGCTTTTTCAGAAAAAAGAAACAGCACGGTCAGTTTGTTCACTGAACTGTGAACAAGCTGGGTTTGGGTTGAACCTGAATTTCATCCCTACTTGTTACAGGTCAGCAACACAGAAAGTGTTATAGCCACTGAAACGTCATGGCAGCCAAACAACTGACATTTTCAAATGGAAAGGACTACAATGGCAACCTTCATAGTTCTCTCAGTAAAAATATTCTTTATTAATATTTTGTGTTAATATTTCAGCCTTCAACTAGTGTACGTGTAGTGTATGTAGGGTGGTGTATTTGTGTACTAGTGTACATGCATGACTGTATGTATGCTGTTTTCTTTTCTGCTGTACTGACTAAGCTCCTTATTATCGCAACATGGTTTTCAATCAAGGATCACATTTTAAAAAAATCTGCTTCACTGCAGATGGCAGGAGTTAAATATAGGGAGTAGTCATATGGAGGGAAAAGAGGAAAAGTAAAGTATACAAAGTGATTAAAGCTACTGGCTGTGTAGAAAGGAGAACTTGTAAGTACTGTGTATAAACGGGAACAGTTGCTGTTTTGTTTTAGTTGTTAAATAAAAGCATAGTGCAACATCACAGACTTTCAATAAAATAAGGTTTCTGAGGTCAAACTTTTCTTTAACTTGTTATGTGTCACCACAGAGCAAATGTGCTACAAATGGTTGCTATAGTCTATTTCAGTTGCTTATAGAGCTCTATTGCAATGCTGCCCCGTAGTTTTGAATAGTGGCGCAGAGGGCTACGCAGATACTTTGTGTGCTAAAGCTGGAATTAGCCGTGATCCTGAACAGAGATCTTTATGTCTTCCCTGCAGATACAGGACTCCATTTATAAGTTACACTGAAAGGCTCTCATTTAGGTGCTTTCACCTGATTACCATTAGTAGTAAAACTACCAGCTGCAGTCGACAAGCATTCCGTGCCTTCATTCACTTTTCTTAGACTGGTGGAAAACAGAGCCCACAGCTGGTCCTCTGGGTGCCCTCACCAGCTCAGCTATCTAAACTAAGATTCAGCACTGGATAGGTGAACAGCCACCGCTATTAAATTCCCTATCGTTATGTTATGTCTAGGCGATCTCTAACACAGCTGTTTTAAACATGCTTCAAGAGTTTCTCTTGTACCCACTACTTTGCTATAGTAAAGTGAAGTCAAGTAAATGAAAGAGTTAACTTTAATGTGTTGAAAACCAATATTACAAAACCTTAAATATACTTTCCTTAATCTTCCTCCTCCTAATTCACCTCCCTCAAGCCAGTCCCCACCCATTCCATCCCTCTATGTCACTGAACTGGGAGGCACACCTGGAGGGACGTAAGTAAGATACCTTGAACACAAATTACCCATTCCATCATCTTCACTTTGCTTTCTGACTTCCCTCTGGACATCATGAAGACCTGTCTACTCTCGGCTCTTCTGCTCTTCAGCTGCTATGCCTATGTTGCAGTGGGAGCACCTCCACAGCAGCAAAGGGGTAAGTGCCTTATTTAATTTTTAATGGCCTCAGCACAAACGTGTAGACAATGCATCGGTAAAACATTTATCCAGAATACTATTTTTTAAACCTCAGCACTGTAACTTAAAGTGTTACAAGAACTCCTATTAGGCACTTTTAAGCGGTAGAAGGGGTACTTCTAACAATTTAGTTAAAATTCAAACAAATTAGTTAGTTTATATTTGAGTTCATTTATACAATTGTAGCTGGATAAATATTTTAGTTAAGCAAAAATTATTACTCATAGTAAACTGCAACAAGCTATGTTTTGGAGAATAAAAATAAATTAGCAGCCATGTACAGTAAGGCAGTGCAAACTGCGATAAAAATGTGAAAAGTACAATAAGACATAGTAACCAATCAATTTACAGTTTTCTTAAATCAGATCAGTAAATGTGTTCTAATTGGTTTCTCTGGGTTAATAATGGAACACCTTAAAGTACTTGTAATCTACATGTATATGGGTACATACTTTAAGTGTACCTGATACTCAAGTTTACTTGTTGCTCCAAATTTGCAAATATATGATTCACATCATACCACACTATGTAATTTCAGGAAAACATACATTGTTTATGTGGTCCTCCAACAGTCATTCTTAAATCAAAAAATAAATCATCTCCTGTACATCTGACCACATCTCTTTAACATGTTATAAACGTAAGCGATCCGGACATCCATGTCATAACATGTCTCCTACAGTTTAAGAGGCAATGGCAGACCTTTTACAAAGATATACTTTGACATCTAAACAGCTCTTCTATTACAAACCATGCAGATATTATTAAGACTGTATATTTTTTAAAATCTTCTGCACGTCCAATCAAAATGAACAAAATTACCTAGCAGACACCCTAATGTGCCGCAACACACCTGTACTATAACAGCACAGCTCCTTTTGCATTTACTTTCGGAAAGTCACTATTTTGATAGCTTTATGCAAATCCACGTTGACAATGCTCATGCCTGGTGCCCAGGTAAAACCATTGCCTTGTGTGAGCAGAAAGTATAATAATATTCCCCATATCCAAAGTTTGGGTTTCCAGGAAGCTCAAATGGCAATATGGGAAGTTGTACTGTGACAGTATAGGTATGTTGTAGCAAATTCTAGTGCCTACTAGCTATCTGCATACTTAGTTTATTGTATATGACTACAGTACAGGTTTACATTAAAGGTGATATTGTCACATTACAAAAAGATAAATAATTGTAAAATACACATATGAATCCCCTTTCTACATCTATGTATCCTAAGTGTACCTCAATAAACTGTAAATGTACAAAATAATATATTTTATACTGTCAAATTATTTCAGCAACAATTACTGTACACCATTGCTCTTCAAACGGTGTTATTAAATTGTCCCTATTATTTGAAATACCTGAAATTGAAGAAAAAAGTTCTATCATTTTAGAAGAGTTGGAACGTTTTCTTACATTAGCTTGTTTTTGGCCTGTTATTATTAGAAGCTTAACCTAGGTTAGTCTCTATCAAATGACGCTGTTGACATTTCCAAGTAGGGAAATTTATTGTGAAAATGTCACATTTGCTCATATGATTCAGGAAAATCTGGAGATCTGCATTAATTAGAGTAATACTTATTCTAATTATGCAATATGTATAGATTATTTATGTATATACATTTGCATAATTATCTTGTGCATTACTATTATTTTTATTGCAACCATTATTGTTATTGTTGTTTATTGTTATGATTTCTTTATGATTATAGATGGTTTCTAAGATTATGTTTTCAGATTTTTAATAATGATGATTCAAACCACCAAGAATGTGCTAACAGTTTGAAGGCTGCATCTTAATGACTACACAGAGCTTGGTGTGGTGTATAGTTAGGTCAGAATTCAAATCCTCAGTGGCTTCTGTGAAATACACTGCTTGTATGAACATTCCATAGATTTAGTGTAGTTATAATTTACATTGATCCTGCCCTCTGGTAAGTGGGTATAATAGATAAAAAAAATATTGATTTTAATTGTTCACCTCAGTTGTTGCTGATATCTTTCTTCTCATAACAAATAATACAACAAGTGCTTTTATTTAAAGATTTGTGTAGTGTATTGACAGCAATTTGTGGCATAGAAATACTTTATTATGTGAAACAATCATGTTAATACTAATTTTAGGTTCATAAAGGTATATTATCATTTGCATGCTATTTTTCAATTACTAAGTATAAAGATGGTCTATAGTGAACAAAACAGATAAATATTATCAAGTGGATAAATCCCACAACTGAAAGAATGTTCCAGGTTTTTGTCACTTCTATTTAGTCAAGAAACAAGTTAAGGCATTGCAAGGTGTAAGGTGTTTGCCAGCTTTTTGGAACCCAATATGGAGATCAGGTTTTAAAATGAATTCAGCCTGCACTGGAATATGCTGTCATTTACTAATGATCACAGCCATACATACACAGTGGAATAACAAATGAAGCATCATACTGATTAAATCTCTTCACGGTACAAACATATTGATTTTGACCTTTATTTTTAAAATATTATCACTGTTTATCTCAAGCTGATACTTCTGTGCATTAGGCTTTAGAAATTAGTTTTCTTTAATGAGATATTGTCACAGTTAGTGGGCAGATCACAATCATCAGTCTTGTATCCCGCAAACCCCATTTTGAAAATGACTGAATGTTTTACCAGTAGTTTTATGGAAAGTGGCTCTGTTGCTGTGTGTACCCCACAAAGATCTTCTTTCAGTTGTAGTCATTTATGATTTAATGATGTGTCTTGCTGACTGTAGACAGCTGAGAACTATAAAAGAGTTTATGTTATTGAATTTACCAGATAACTGAGACACATAGATAATTACTTGTTTATTTTTGCCTCTCATCCAACAAAGGCCCAAACTGCAGGACTCATCCAACTGACCTGGTATTCATCATAGACAGCTCACGTAGTGTACAACCTTCTGAATTCGAACGAGTGAAGGACTTCTTGTCTCAGGTCATCGAATCTCTGGATGTCGGTGTAAATTCTACAAGAGTTGGAGTCCTCAATTATGCCAGCTCTGTCAAAAATGAGTTCTCTCTCAAAACTCACAAGACAAAAGCTGCATTACTTCAGGCAGTCAAAAAAATCCAGCCTCTGTCCACCGGTACAATGACAGGCCTTGCTATTCAATATGCCATCAACCAGGCTTTCACTGAGGGCGAAGGGGCACGTCTCAGGTCACCAGGTATCAAGAAGGTGAGCAGTACATATATTAATCTACCACAATAATCCATAAACCACTATATCAGAAGAACTATTTATTAACTATAAACATAAATCTTATTCTCAGATTTGGTAATAATAAATCACATTTGCAATATTAATTGTTCCTACAGTGTCCAGTACAACATGACTGATACAAGATGACGTGTTTCCATACAATAAGGTTCACCTTGATTGTATGATGTGTCATGGAGTACACACATTTCTATGTCAATAAACTTTAAAAGGTATATTGAAGATCTGAAATATCACTGCAAAATAAATGTAAGGAGTTTCCTCATACATTTTTTTATGAATTGATTCAATTTGTCTTGCATGAATGGCAATCTAATTGTTCATTTCCATATGAGCAAAACTTTGAAAGATTGTCTTTCTATCCTGGTATGAGCTACTAAGCTTCTAAAAAAAGAATGCGTTAGCAGTAGCACATATTTTCTAATTGAGCTGAGGAGAACAGAAAATTTCCAAAAACAATCTCTTCTTAAAGCAATAAAGCTCAAAGAGGAAGTGAAGCTCACTGACAACTATATCTGAAAAATTGGAGGTACCAATAAAACCAGGATCCAAACTGCTTAATATGACATCCTAATCTTTTTGGATCACCCCCATACATAGACCAATCCCCCATCGCACGAATCCTTCGTTGACTATTCAGAAAAACACATGGATGGATGGAATCATTTTTTTTTACAGAGAGTCCTTACAATATTTTCTTCCCTACAGTGACATTGTTAAACAACTGTGTTGATATTGTTTGTACTGTGCAACAGCCTCTTTGTATGACCAGCTGAAACTTGTATAAAGCGAAAAAAAAAAAAAGTTCCAACTACCTGCCTATCTTGGTGAGTCAATGGGTTTAGTTGTCTCTTGGTCACTGTCCCAGAGCAAGTGGAGTCAGGTCTTCTCATCTGCTTACCTATTATAAGTCTTTGGAGTCAATTTACTAAAGGCAAGTAGGCTAATCCATACAATTTTATTTTTACTTTTTTGCAAAGTGAATTTTTTACCAGGTTCACTAAGCTAAGAGAAAATTATCGTGCAAAGAGCAAATTCCCCTTCAAAGTGTACAGCCTATTTGCCTTTAGTAAATCAACTCCAGTGACCCAGAAAGTAGAAATGCCATTGCATTGGCTTGATAACCAGACAAATAGCTTTTTTAGAAGGAGAGATCAGCAATGACATCCTTCTCTTTTTTCTCGGTAAAGGGCTCCTAAATTGTTATAATAGCTATGACTCTGCAAAAGTGATGATTCACTGATAAGAATGTTAGCAAGCTAACACTTATGATTTGAATATTACAGATGTCTTTCAGTAAGCTACATAATTGTGATATCTAAAAATGAAACCATTCCCGTGTATCAAGATGCCATTTGCACAGATCAGGACCAAGTAGCGTTATGTCCTGTATGCTTCTTTGTTTGATATTTCCCAAGCTCTAAAGCATTCAGTTTAAGGAATGTAGCTTAGATAACGCTAGCACAGAAAGCTGTGACAGGTGTTATCAGTTGGACGTGCAATGGGATGAGAGCGGGCCCCTTTTCAGGTATAGTATAACTAGGTTTAGAAACACACAAACCTTTGTCAAAAATAGCTGTGAATTATACACAATGGGTAAAATAAATGACATACCTTACTTTTCTTTGAGAATCAGAAATTCACAATTTGTCATAGCAATGGATATGTCTCTGTGGGGTTATGGTAGAAAAAAAGAAAACAGTTGTAAAAAGTTTACATTACATAAAAAAGAAATGCATAAACTCTTGTCAATGGTTACACATAGCTGTAAGAAATGACAAAATCTATCCCAGAAACAAGAGTCAGGAAGAAATTTGAAAAAAAAATATAACTGGCAAGCTAGTAATAAGCGGGTTTTGTTTGCATTTTCTTCCAAATACTTGGAACACCGGAGCTGCTCTGGAAATGCATTTGAACAGACCTGTTTGTTAAAGTGTTAAGTTTAGAGAGATAGAAAATACCCCTTATTAAATTCAGTTATGTATCCATTGAAGTACTTAAATGTATTTTTACATTCATCTCAGTCTGTCTTTGCCACAGCCATTTGCCATTGCCATTGCATATCAGCATTCACACAGGGAAAAGAAATGTCAGAACTGTTAGTTAATTAATTAGGTTTAACTGCATTGCACAGTGCCATGAACCTGATTAGAGATGAGGTTCGGACTCACTGCCACCATGGATTTGAGGCGAACCCTGCGTAATTCACCAGACTGAATTCTTCATCCATAACACACTGCATGACCTTTGAACTAAAGCCAGGTATAAATGCTTCAAATTTCGCCTGGTTCTTAATGAACCGGCCGAGAATCGAATCTTGGGCACCGACACTTTTCCAACTGGCATCCCTCGATCAGCTGCTGGAAAGAGCAGAGTCAGAAAATTCTCTACTGAACAAGCGAGGAGCCAATAAGCTTTCAGCCCTGTTTGGGTAGCTGGCTGTCAGAATACCCAAAGTAATTAGCAGGAGATTCCTTAATCAACACTTGTTAATAGAGTTAACATTCGATATTCATTAATAGAGTAATCTGTTGTATTTCTTCATTCAACCTGCTGGTTGAATGAAGTAAAGAAGAAAATAGAAAAATGTATACACAAATTAAGGCCAGCAAAAGAATAAAAGATGTCTCTGTTAGGGCTCGTGAGAGTGGTTTGGAGCTGTTTGCCATTGGAGTAGGACGTGTTGATATGACCACTCTTCGTCAGATTGCCAGTGAGCCCTTAGATGAACATGTAGACTATGTGGAGAGTTACAAGATAGCTGAGTGGCAAGAGTAACTAGGGTAACTAGGAGCTTAATGAAACAGCCCAAAATTAGAAATAATGAAACAAGAATACAGCTTTCAAGTACTGAGCAGAGAATAGCAAGAATAGTCAAAGAACGTCCATAATTTATCGTACATAATACAGTTCAAGATCAGAGAAACAGCCAACTAGGTCAGGAATGGTATAGATACCTCGTATGAGCACATACAGTATCTGTAATACCTGTACTTTCATTCATCCTGGAAAGCATAACCAGGGCAGTACTTCTGTCACTGCAGCTCTTATACAGAGACAAAATGTGTAGTTTATACTACCCCTTACCCCTTGTCCATTCACAGAACACCTTATATTCTGTGAATGGTTCACAGGATACAATGTGTTCTGTGAATGAACAAGGGGAGAGCAGGAATGTATAAGTGATACAATCACTTCTCTTTATGAGAGCCACAGTTTTCATAGCCACAGCTGGAATAAGGAGCTAGCTGTACTTTCCAGCATAAATGAATGTACAATTTTTATTGTACCCAGCAGCGATCCAGACGTGGGATAAACAGCATTAGAGGTATGTTTTTACCCATATCACAGTACACCAAAGCAATTGTGCCTGTGCCGCTTTAAGTTACCTGTTAGGGTCAGGTTAAGTGTTAAAGACCATCTATGGGCAAAAAAACTAAACTTACACTTGCAGCAAGGCTACCCCCTCACTACAAGGGATAAGTGCTATTTTTGTCTAGGGGATACTAATAAGGCTGCTTTACTTACCTGATTCTCCAAGCTGCTAAACCAGTTTCAGCAGCCTCTTCCCCGCTTTGCTCCAGCAGTCTATGGACCGTTGATGACATCACGTCTTATGCAGGTCCCTTGACCTGCATTAGATGTGAAGACACCCAATGACATTTCAACATCCATAGTGGAGGGGGAGAAGTGAGGGCTGACTGCTGCCGGAGCTAGGACCAAGTAAGGAAAACAGATTTCTTTAAATCTTCTAGAAAAAATAAGCAGTTAACGCTTGCAGTGTGGGAGTAGCCCACTACAAGGGTATGTTTTTTATTTGCCCAGGGGTGGGCTTTAAGTGTTGGAAGAGTAATTTTAGGAGATAGTTAAAGGGTAATTTACAGAGATTGTGTACATACTTTCTTGAAAAAAAAAAATATTGTTTGACCTAATTTTCAATGGGAATTTTAATTATGAAATATTGCTAATAGTGTTTTAAAAACATACACAATTAAAAAAAAAAGTAGACCAACTGACACTAAATTATTATATTTCAACTTTAAGGTTTAAGGGTACAGGAAAAGGCAGTATTAACTAACAGCTATAGGCACCAAAAACCGAAAGCTAACCTGCCAGTTAGACTTTCACTGTCAACTGATTTTGTTTTGCTCTCTGTCTGAGTCTCTCTGGCCTTTTCCAAAAATCCAGGTGGCACATAAGAGGCTAGTTAGGTGCTCTGACATACATACTATGAACGAACAAGCTCATGGCTACCATTAAGCAATACTGCATAACATGATAGTTTTCTAAATAATTGCTCACAGCCAACATTGATTATCCCAAGACTGACAAGTTTCTGAGGTTATAGAATTCAATCCAATAAAAACCACAACAATTCAGAACTAAAAAGTATCTCTGAATGTCGCACAGGTTACAAGATGTATGCTGTTGGTGTGGGCAATGCTGTGGAGGATGAGTTGAGAATGATTGCCTCAGAACCTGTAGCAGAACACTACTTCTACACTGCTGATTTCAAGGCCATGAAAGAAATTGGCAAGAAACTTCAGGTGAAAATTTGTGTGGGTAAGTATCTATATAGTAGGAAAAAATGCTGGTTGGCAACAGCACTGTAAAATTCATTTGGATTCAGATAATATGAGTAGCATTGATGTTAACACACACTTTCCCTTCTGAGCAGAAGAGAACCCCTGTGAATGTGAGGCAATTGTGAAGTTCCAGACCAAGGTGGAAGAGCTCATCCAGTCATTAACAAGGAAAAATATCCTTTTTCTCCTGTTACAGGAAGAGATTATTTTCTATGGTTTTCAAAATAAATTAATATAAAAGTACCTTTATTATAAAATGACATTTGGTAAATAAACAGTATAGATCTGCTCTGTTATGTCATGCATCTCTTACATCAGTGTGATGGGCCCTTCAACTGCAATATAGCATTGTCTTTGGAGTTCCACTAGTACCACACATTCATGCTGCTGATGTAGTTTATTTGTTATTAAAGTGACACTAAACTCAGAAGTTAAACCTTGGTACTAATATCAAAAAGTATGAAAATAGTGTTTTTTTAAATTACTATAACTGACTGCCCACTGCCAGTGTGAAAAGAAGAGATCACTACATAATTTCCCTCAGCCCAGCACCTGGCAGCAGGGCAGTTAGAAGACCACAACAGAATATTACTTTTTTTTTTTTTAAAGATAGCTTTAGTGGTTTTAACCCCCACCTTTTTTAAATATGATACGAATCTCAGTATGACTACCTATGCTACATGATGCTGTAATCGTTTACTTGCTTGAGGTAGGCTCGATCTGCAATAGTAGATGTGACCAACATTAAAGATATTAAGGCGTAAATAATCCAAGTAATGTATATATATGCGTAATGCATTATATGCGTATACATTACTTGGATTATTTACGCCTTAATATCTTTAATGTTGGTCACATCTACTATTGCAGATCGAGCCTACCTCAAGCAAGTAAACGATTACAGCATCATGTAGCATAGGTAGTCATACTGAGATTCGTATCATATTTAAAAAAGGTGGGGGTTAAAACCACTAAAGCTATCTTTAAAAAAAAAAAAAGTAATATTCTGTTGTGGTCTTCTAACTGCCCTGCTGCCAGGTGCTGGGCTGAGGGAAATTATGTAGTGATCTCTTCTTTTCACACTGGCAGTGGGCAGTCAGTTATAGTAATTTAAAAAAACACTATTTTCATACTTTTTGATATTAGTACCAAGGTTTAACTTCTGAGTTTAGTGTCACTTTAATAACAAATAAACTACATCAGCAGCATGAATGTGTGGTACTAGTGGAACTCCAAAGACAATGCTATATTGCAGTTGAAGGGCCCATCACACTGATGTAAGAGATGCATGACATAACAGAGCAGATCTATACTGTTTATTTACCAAATGTCATTTTATAATAAAGGTACCCTCAAAAACATCAATATTTCTTAACACGTCACCCTTTTGTTGACAACAGGAACCAGTTTGCTCAGATTACAACCAAAAGGGTCTTCTGAGTAGATGGGCTGGCAGTAAGGGTTTAGTTAATCACACCACAAAAAAGATAGGAGTGATTCACTTCACCAGGTTGATACCCATTGTCGGGTATGCAGTGTAGACTAATTAGTGGGTTATTTACATTCCTTGCTAGCTCAAGCCCATCTTTAGATATGCCTTTTTAGTTTTGGATAATGTGGAGACAGGAGGGAATTTCTGTTCCATTAATTGCTGTCTGTGCTTTATGTATATTAGATCATCCTTAAGTTCCTGGAATTGTTGCATTGAATCAGATATGTGAAGTAGTAAAGGGTTAGAACCTTTGTTATTGGGTAGTTTCCCCATCACCTCATGCCCCTTGTCACACCCTGACAAAGTTTAAAAATAGATGAAGTTAGAATGTGGGCGTTTTGTGTCAGGAAGCCAATCAGCAATGATATCACAGAGGTGGGAGAATCCCAGTTCATAATCTCATGTGTTCTCTACCAGGAAATAAAAGCAGGATCACTATTAGGTTAGCAAAATCATCATCGTAATTGCAGGAAATCGTTTCCTTAAACAGTGCCCTTTATCTCTCTTTTCAGTGGAACAGGTACTACATAACATTATATCATTAGATGTTCTTCATAATGTTTTATTTTGTACCATACAGTTTTTTCTTTAACTCCTACCTCACTTGAAGCTGTATCCAAGAGGCTTACCGCTCTGGAGAACAAAATCACTGTGTGAAGAATTCATGCTTCTTCCTTTAATATCCAGGATCCATCCCATGGCTCCTAAATCTATAGCCTGAAGCCAAACATCAACCCCTACATCAAGCCTGCATAAAAAGTGTCTAAATTCCTGAACTGTCACATGGATGAAACATTGCAGGTTATCAGTGAGAGGCTATTACCATCTCCATTGCCAAAATGATGTCTCTAATGAAAGGGGCAAACATGATCCTGTGAAATATGTAGTATGCAAAGTATGCAGAAACCATATCTGCATGGAACTGTAAAAAAAGGATAGACACACATGTATATATACTTCTATATATATAGTTTATATGACAAAGATGGGCAATCACATTTGAAGCAAAGAGCTCTGAGTGGGTATTTGTTTGAATAATGTAATAAATCAGAAGAGAGCAGCCCAATACAAATGTTCTAGTGCAATATAAATTATATGTGGGCATCCTTAGATTTTTAAGGAACTGTCCAAAAGGTAAGCCTAAAACATTAACCATTCCAAACTACAGCAACATTGCACCATACATTTTATTGTTTTGTTGTTTTCTTCTGTGTTCCACA
>NW_017306973.1:118855-131675 GCF_000935625.1 Nanorana parkeri
ATATAATATTTATAAATGTGTATGTCTTTGAATGCCAAATTCATATGTGTAGAAAATAAGTGATACATTATTCTGCATTTGTATATATCATTACAAGAAATTTATTATACTAAATATTTCACACATAGCTGCCATATGATCCCCAACCAAAAATCTCCAGTACTAATATATGCAATATTGGTTGGGAGGTGTATAGCTTTAAAGGGCCTGTATGCCTTATGAATAAGCTAAGTATAAAGATGCTACATTTTACATGCAAACCAAGCACAGAGAAGTAATCTCCTTGCCTCCAGAACATACCACATTGCCACATACTCAGAACTGCATTATATTATAAAAAATACCTTAACACAGCTCTAGCTTTATTCATCTTTTAACTGAGTAGGTCTTTAAGCAAGATTATAGACTGCACATCATTAGTGACATCACACTGATATCGTAATGTGATGGGACAATTCATTGCTCAGTATATTTATGAATATACGGAAACTTACACATGCATATGTATGTGTGTGTATTTATACATATATTTTGTATTGTCTTTAAAAGTAATATTTCCTTCCCCTCCCACTCAAAAAGTTAATATATAAAATGTATATAAATTATAAATATTTCAGTGTTTTATTTTGTAAACCTCCATTTTCCTACATGTGTGAATCATGCATTCTGCTTGTCAGAATAAGTTAATTTAAAGTGTTAAAGTGAGTTCACTGCTAAAATAAAATTCACATAAAACCAAGCATATGATGTCTGATGTTATGTTTTATACAGATATCTCTGTTAGGCAGCAAAATTAGAAGAAATTGTATTCTTCTGGTGTCTTTTACATGTCTTGTAAGTGTATATCTGTACAAGTCATTGTGTCGAAGGGCAAATGTAGCATGCTTTCAGGTGCATTCTCCACAGATTTGACATCAGTTTGAGGCACTTCTGACATAATTCACAGTTCATTAACAGGTGCATTTGACCTGAAGTTCACTTCATTCTAAGCTGAATCATCCTGCTTCAAGTTGTGTTTGTATTTCCATTGACATGTATGGAGAGAGAAGCAGTTCTCAGGTAAACAAAAAGCCAGTTGCCCTGGGTTCACACCTGGGCGTACGGAATATGCGCATTTGCCGCGCGTTTCGTGCCGCACTATTTACAGTGATTTGCGGTAAAAGAAATGCGCGACAAACACTCGTTTCTGAGGGCTCTCTGGCTGTATCCTAATGGATATGCACTGCAAATACGCCCCAAAGAAGCTCCTGTACTTCTTTGGGCGTATGGCGTTTTTCAGCTCCTTTCCTACGCACTGTAAAACGCCCAGGTGGGAACCATGCCCATAGGCAATTATTGGTTTTCACATGTTGAGCGTTTTACAGCGCGTAGGAATGCGCTGTAAAACGCCCAGGTGTGAACCAGGCCTTAAAGTATATCTAAATTTAAGAACAAAAATGTAATATATTGGTGCTGGATGGCAGACGCACCGTATGATCCAGAGACAATGCTGCTTGTCCTTTGCTGCCAGAATGTTAAGTTGTAACAGTCTAGAGTGGAATTGGGCATATAGGACCCCCTCAAAGGAGGCTGCCATCAGACCCAGGACTCTCATGCAGAAGCAGAGAGTCGGGTGGCTGTTAGACCATAGGGTCCAAACATGGGAGCAGAGAGTTAGGAGTTTGGAGGAAGAAAAAACCTTAGACTGGGAAGTATCCAGGGGAAGGCCTATATACTCTAGACAATGAGTTAGTTCCATCACTTCTGAAGGGTTGAGGATTAATCCAAACCATTGGATCGTTCGAATAGTGCTGAAAACTAAAAGATGGCATGGGCAGGAAGTGAGTTTAACAAGCTGGTGGCCTGAAGTAGTAAGGAAAACCATTCTTGAAAGAAACATTGCGGTTACCATTCCTGGCCTCTTATCCTGAAAATGCTAGTTGCCTGGCTCTTATACTGAGTCAATAGTTTCAATATTTCCTAGTCACCGATCCAGAATAAGTATGTAGATGGAGAGTTTAGGCTTCACTATAAGCATGTTATGAAGTCAGGTTTTATTGCTGAAATATCGTTCCATTTAATTTTCTGTCAACAAAAAACAATGAATGTGAATGCAAGTGTCAACAATTAGCTATTATAAGATGGATAGGTGATTGGCTTATTGCATCGGAATCTGGTGCTGAAGGTGAGAACTAAAGCATCTAGCCCTATCTCAAATTAATCTGGTTGATAACATTTCCTTTTATAGTGGAAATTAAGGTTAAACCGCTTATAAAAGGCTTGGGGGTTTTACAAAAGATTGGCCTCATTTCTAACCAATGTAGTATATTATTGCAGGTCTTAGTCCCTGTTTGGAGGTGCTGGTCACTTGGAGGGGGAGGTCATTCTGTTAAAGACAGTAACAGCAATAACAACTTTGCATTAGTCCACCATTTAATTGCTCAACAGAATTGAGCAAAAGATTCCTTATCCTCTGGAAAGTTGAAAGAAAATTCTTTTTAGGAAGAAATGCATCAACCAGTACTGAAGTAATGTTGATAACGTTAATAAGTGTGCATGATCTGACGATCAAGATATTATGTTCTGCATTTGAGAAGGTTGTGGTAAAAGTTCTATAAGCATTAAAATGGAGTGTGTAGCCTTTTAAGAAATTTGGGATTAAAAAATAAAGATGCAACCATGCAAAAGTGTCCACACTGAAAGAGTAAAGTATGTCTCTGTAAAGTATAATATGTATCTGTAAAGTATATATCTCAGGTCCCTGTGAAAGAGTCAGAGTAGAAAGGACTGCTGGAGGAGAATGTTTGAGGCCTGCCAAGATGAGCAGTGAGACCCAGGGGTGAAACAGTGCTGTACAGAGAATACTGAGCCAGTCACATCAGTCTCTTTACAGAGGAGCTTACACTCTTAAGCAGAATACCATCAGCTATAGAGGACTACAAATCCCAGCAATACATTATACAGCAATGCAGAATAATAGTATATGAATTTGGTACATGCTGTGTGCTGGCGCTCTGCTCTGAGGTGCCGGCCTGATGTCTCGGGCAGAGGGTCTCAGGAGGGGTGCGGAGGGTCCTAGAAGGGTTGCAGAAGTCCTCAGAAGGGAAAGATGTGCAAGCGGCGGAAGCCCTCTAAGTGGCCGCCGTGTGGTTCCCCAGAAGGCTATTGCACGGGACCTAACGCAGTTGAACCGATTTGAAATATTAAATTGCCGAAGTGCACAGGTCAGTTGTAACGCAGAGTGCAGAGGCCAGCTGTAACACAAAGGAAATAATGACATTTTACAACATAGTGAATGTAATCATCTCTTCTGACTGTCCTCATGGCTGGTCTGCTTCAAGTAGTTTCTGGCAAAGTTCAGAGAAAGCTCGATTGGCCGCATGGGATCGCAAGGGACATTGTGGTCCGTACGGTGCGATCAAAATAGTGCTTGCAGCATTTTGATTGCACCAGACCGCAGGCATAATGTCTGAACGTCTGAATTTAGTGTCACTTTAATGCTGGTTCTAGCTAAAATCAGTGCTCCCATTAAACACAGTATTCAACACTTCCCCACTGGGTGCAGTAAACATATAGTTAAATCAAATTTGCATACTAATATTAGCAAGAGATACTGGAGGTGACAAATTATGACCGTAGCAGTTGCTACGTAATCAGTGTCGTCCAGCACCACATAGATCTTCCAGACAAAGCAATGTAAATACCAACTTTCTCAAAGTTGCTGCTTGCAAAGGAATAGGTATGACAAATATAGCAATGCACAGCCTTGCTGACATGTCACGCTAGCACCAAATACTAGGGGTTCTGAGCTGAATTCCCAAAAGGGCATTTTTTGCGCATGATGTTAGCATTTTACCCTGTGTCCTCTTCCAGTTGCTGTGGCTTCATTCTACAGTGTGAAAAACACAGTAGGATAACCAAGTGCCACCTAAACTGAACGTAGCAAGTTAAAGCAATGCAGATTTCATATTTCCAACAATGTGGATACTACACTTTACCTTTATGCATTTTCTGATGTATGTTCTTTTATTAAACCAGTGTTTCAGTTTTACTCATCCACCAAACCTTTATTTGACATACAATAATACTCCTGCCTCTTGGCCTCTCACTCCCAACTACTGTAAGTCTGTAGGAAAGGGCACACATCTATAATGACTGCCCTAGCATCATTTGCTGCTTTAGTTACTCTACTTTATTGCAATAGGTGTTTTAACACATTATGTTTATGTTTTATTGCAATATTTGTTTGAGCTTTATTTTCTACAAGTTTATTGCGTACTTTTTTTTGCAGCTAATCACTTATTAGGAGTACATCTATAACTGCGTTGGCAGTGGGCTGGTTTAAACTATTTTATTTTCCCTTGTTCCACTTGTCCTTGTTTTACCCTTTGTGCACCACAAAAGATGTATAATAATGATACTTAATACCTACACAGGAAAATATGTAGAAGTTGAAAGGCAAAGCCAGGAACGTTCCATAGATGATTGATGTTTGGATTAAGGACCTAATTAAACCCAAAACACAAAACCCTGAAGCTAAATATACTGTGCTTGTCTTAATCAAACAGTCACAGCTCTTGCACAGTGTCACAGATGAGGGCACACATGTAGCTGTAAAAGTACTTACACTGAGAGTTATAAAGAGTGCTTGTAAGAAGGAATTAAATTATGACTTGGAGAAGCACACATTGTTATACACGGTGGTAAGCTCATTGCCATTCTGCACAATGTAGCACAGAAACTGGACAGATAATTATGTATTCTATTAAACCTCATAATGTACTATATTTCCAGACCTTTTTACGGTGCCTATTAACATTTTCCTAGGTTCAGCACTGATTGACACTTTCACAAAACTTCTGCAAAGCCAGGAGTGGACAACAAAAGAAAGGAAACGGTGTAAGCAGGTCATATTCAATAACCTTTTCTTTATACTGGAACAGGCAGTACAATTGTTTCTTTAGGCTTGTTCCTAAAACTATGATTCCATTTGGCTTTCAATGGTTTTAGAATTTATAGTGGCAATAATGTCACCTTTCTTGTGCTCTTGAGTTTATTCTTCTAAGGGGTGATTTACAAATGTTAACTTTGAACAACCAACCATGTGCAAACTTTTATTCAAACAATTATTTTGATTTGTACATATTAGGATGATTGACATAAATACAGATTTACTGAGCTAAATGTAAAAAAAGTTGTAGTTGTAGTATGGTACCTCTACATCTGCGTATTATTATTACTTGTTTCACTGCATAGAAATCTCCTAAAAAGAGCAATTTAATCTTAGTAACTAAACAATCACAACCTGTTTTTCCCGCTATGTGGCAGAAAGCAGTGCTCCTGTTGGCAAATTACAAGGGAGTTCTTTACTTAAATTATAGATTGGCAACACATTGCGCAGCTTTTTACAAAAAACACTAAACCATTCACTTCGGTTCATGTCCCCTAATGAGCTTACTATCTAATATTCCTGCCACAGTCAGACACACATTAGTTCCAATTTTGAGTCAAAGCAGAAATAAACTGCTTGTTTGTTTTTGGATCATGAAAGGAAACCAGAGCATATTCAGGCATTCATGTAAAGAACAAGCAAGGTATGTGCACTCAGTAGTGACAATTAAAACCAGGACCTTAGTGCAGCAAGACCACAGAGTACATCGCTTAGACAGTTGACCATAGAGGATACTCAAGATCCATGAAGGTATAAAATAATTTATTGACTTATTTTGTCAATATCACCAATTGCTGCATATTTGTATATTAAAGAAGAACTGAACTCTGGAAGCTACACTCCAAAAAAGCAGACAGATGGCAAAAAGACTAGTCACCAGTATTGCCTCAGGTCTCTTTAAAGTTGATCTTTCCCCATTACTGACTCACTATATTTCTGCGTGGAGGTGGCCATCTTGGTAGAAGCCGGGCTTTGCTTCCTCATGTCATAGCCTCTAATAGTGATATCACCAAAATCTCACTCTGATCTCCTAAGACTAGCAGCCAAAAACACAATGCCTTAGAATTCACACTGCAAAAACCCTTACATACTAAGAAATGCACTAAAACTAAATGTAGGCTTAGGCATGATTAATATTTCTAGATGTTCCCTGTAACACAGTAAACTTTCACTTTTGAGTTCAGTCTCAGTTTAAAACCACTACACAGCTTCTCATTAGGGATGAGCTTCTGGTCCAAGTCGACATTAAATGTGCAGCAAACTGAATTAGAAAAAAAAGGATAGTCACCAGGCAGATCTTTAAGAAGTAGGTTTATTTGGCCGGCAACATGCAGCATTTTAGGTACATTTAAATAATATGGGCTTGCACGTCCCTTATTATGGGGAGTTGAACAATTTAACCTTATGTGTTACCTTGAATTATCTCGCAGAATCAGATAATAATGCCAGCCTGTACTTGTATAAAATGGTGCCACGAACATTAGGTGGATCTTTGTGTATTGAAAAGACTCCCTCACATCAAGGTTAGAGGACAGCTGTTTTGGCATTGGCCCTATTGTCCCTTAAATCAAGGTCAGAAAACTTGTTTATGACTTTCTGTCTTTGAAGCCTTGTTACCTCGTCCTATAAAGCTTAAATGTTCCGCATGTTGCTTATTCATACAACTCATTGTCTATGTATTATATGCACATGTAGGGTTTCCACTGTAAGTCGGGACATCATTAATTGTGCATTATATAAATGCAAGATTTATCAGCTTACTTACTTATTGTTCTTTACAATACATTGCTAATATGTAGAGTAGAGGATGATTCTTAAATGTATCTATTGTATATGAAATGCTCTTCAAGGCTAAAACGTTTTGTAACCTCACTATAATACAATAACAGCATTTATGCTTAATATCAATATGAAATAAATCAGTTAGTATCAAAATCCCACTACAGAAACCAGACTGTTCGGAGTTTGCGAGCATGGGGAACTAATTTGGCTGTTCACCGATATAGAAACCAGCTAACAATATTGTACCTCATGGCCTCTGAACGTAGGTCATTAGAACGTAGGGCTTAGAATGGCCAATAATGGGGGTTGTGGCATGTGCCAGCTTCTCACTATAATATGAGGGATATATGAATACTTGTAAGAGTTTAACTTCAGCTTTGCCATTCCTGCGCACATTTGCTTAAACAGGGCAGGGATGGCCTTACAAAAAAAGAAACAGAAAAAAAAAATCAAACAAACCAATGCTAATCTGTAAGTAATTAAAAGAATTAATTGATAATAATAAAACAAAAAAAACAGTAGTGGCAGGTAGGAAATGTGCTTCATCTGAACCAGAGATTTGCTGTCAACACTATCAAATTCAGGTTTTTGCACTGCAATTTAAATGCAGTGGGTGAGTCCTCCTCCACCTCTACCATTAGACCCTCACCATACCAGTTGAAACCAGTATTCAACTCAGGTCTACACACATTTATTTCCATTCTAAGGGGAATTATCACATTAACAGTGCCTCTGTATCTTACTTGGCCACAGCAATAAGGCAATGCTTGCAGGGAAAAAACATAAAAAAACTGGCCATTTACATGTGTTAAGGTGCCCATACACCTTACGATTATCGGACTAAACTTTTCGTCCGATGATCGAACCGTCGTACGATTTTCGTACGACGGCCCCATCCTGCCCCGATTATAGCAAGGTTCAATCAGCGGTAGTTTAAAAAAAACACCTGGACGACTTTTGACGGACGGAAACGCCACCAACCATGCGAACATCGTACCAAACATTTCCAAACATGCTCAATCATCTATGGAACATGCTTGACCGTCAAAAGGCGTACGATTTTACAGTACTATCGGTCGGGCACTCTATTCACACGTTTCGATTGTCGTACGAAAAGTCAATCGCATACGATTATCGTACGATAATCGTAAGGTGTATGGGCACCTTTAGTGTGCATACACCAGCACACTCAGTATTATACCTGTAGCAGTAATTGTGCTGCGGTAATCATTCAGAATATGCTCCTTTTTCCGTGTATTACAATTCCTCTCCTCTCTCCGTGGTGCCGTCATGTGAACTCCACAAGATCCACCCTACACATTAAGTACCCATTACGTCTACTACATACAGAATGTATACAAAATTATGTGAGTGAGTGCCTTTCAGGGCAGTAATGCTTTGGGCTCACATGAAAAGGGTTGAATGACACATGCCATCATTTGCTTGGAATACAGGATCCATCTAGTGGCAGAAAGGAATTATTGAAGGGGACAGTTTTAAATTAGTTGAGTATTGCAGCAAAAACTGTTATTGTTTACTGTTAGATGGCTATTAAAGAGAAATTAAACTCAGAAGTTAAATCTTAAAAATACATTTAAGTACCCCAACTATTAACAAAAATGTATCTTATTTGTGTATCACTCGGCTGTAGATCCTCAAATCATCTCTTAATTTGTGCTGACACTGTCCTTCCTTCTGGAGGCCGGCTACTTTTGTTCCCCACGCTCCCTGTGTGTGCTGTAAAGTAGGCACCACTCCAAGCTCGCTCCCGTGATGGACTATAATCTCAATACAAATTAGTATACTAAATGTGAGATTGCACTCCATCATGGGAGCGAGCTTGGATTTTTTTCTGTAGCATTACAAACACTAAACAACATGGGGGTAATTTATCAAAACTGGAGCAGACAGAATCTGGAGCAGTTGTTTATAGCTAACAATCAGATTCTCTTTTCAGTTTGTTCAGTTAAGCTTTGAAAATAAAAGATAGAAGCAGATTGATTACTATGGGAAACTGCTCCAGATTCCGTCTGCTCTAATCTTGGTAAATTACCCTCTGTGTGGTCCTTTTGCACTTGAGGCCCCACATATCAAGTAAGTTGACCACTACTGTCCTAAAGTAACCATTCATGACAAGGTACTTTCCTAGCTTTTAAAGATGAACTCCTTGCACACAGCTAAATGCACAGATGGAATACCAGTAAAGGAGCTTTTTAACCTGCCAAAGGATCTATATTTCTGCCCACCCAGTCCTGAAATTTACTCTGCCCCCCTGCCTAGCTGCTTAGGTGATTTCATCTTTCTCTGTTGAAGTTACACTTTTGCTTACAGGTCATTGCCCTCATCCTGTGACTGGACAGTGAAAGAGGGAGAAGCACACATGAATAGTAGTTCATGTTTTTTTGAGGCATGTGTTTTTGAACAAGGATGTATAGCACTGTGCGTTTCGGATTTAATAACTTTATACCAGTTGCTTTGGTTTTCACCAATAAAAACACAGAGGGTGATAACTGATTTTTTTTCATTGTAGTGCAGAATTCTATTTTATTTAGATTTACACTTATGAGCTCATCTCTCCATCAGTCTGCTCTCTCTTCTCCTATCAGCATGCTCCTTACACTGTAGCACACTTGCCTGGCTCCTTGTGCTGCTTGTCACCTCCCTCTCTGAACTCTGCTGTATAGACTATATCAAGAGACTTATACCAACTCAAATTCAGATATTTATACATTGAATAAGATTTTAAGGTAGTATTAAACTCTTTTTTTTATAATGAGTCCAGATCGGACAAACCTGCATTGCCCAACAAACTATTCATTTACATTTCTTCCCAAACACTTATAGTCATGATTTTTTCGAACACCTCCAACTCTCCCAGCTTAGCTTCTCTGATCTTCCTATCCAGTATAAGATCTCAAGGCACAGAGCAGTCTCCCACAGATCTCCATCTACTAGCCAGGAGATAGGGAAAGGGAGGAGGGAGGAAGAAGAAAAGAGGAGCAGGGAGCAGGGGGAGTGGCTGGCCATGCCTGTGTCTTTGTGTAGATACATACAGCTTACCAGCACACACAAGGGTGGCTCCATAGAACCCTGCTAGGGAAAAGAGCCCCCCTAAAACTAGATATCAGGACCAGTGCTCAAGGGACCAACTGATTTTGCAGGAAACTAAAACTTTTAAACAACAAGGATCAGCATCCCCACACACCTTGCGATAATCGTACGATAATCACGGGAAATCCCGCGATCGTACGATTATCGCAAGGTGTGTGGAAGGCATGCGACCTCTACTACTGTAAGGTCGCACGACTTTTATCTTAGGAACATGTTCAAAAACCCGCAGAGAATCGTATGATTGTTGGCGGGTGTGTGGCATGTTCGTAAGATAAATGCCGCACGGGCCGGTGTGCGCAAGCGCACACTGCCCGTTCAGCATTGCGGTCATCGGAAGCCTGCCCCTCAGCGGGGCGGGCTTGTGATTATCACAAGTACGATCTGCCTGTCCAAGATGGGCAAATCGTACGTTTTTTTAATTACCTTACAACCATCGCAAGACAAAAGTCTTGTGATGGTTGTAAGGTCTGTGGCCAGCTTAACTACCTCCCGGCCAGCCGCTGTGTATACACGTCCTGTTACATCCGCCCGCTTGGGCATGCCTCGCGGCGCGCGCGAGCGGGAAATCCCCGCTATTTGAAAACAGGCAGCGATGCCCGTTAATATACAAGCGATCCGCCGGCTATAGAGCTGGCGGATCGAATGTATGGCCACCTTAAGTGTTTTCATCAGCATTTCAAATAGCTGAAAAACCTTTTGACTTTAGTATCGCTTTAATGATTACAGAGCTGCATTCTTTTTTTCTTTTCATATCTGCCTGGAGTGCAGCATGTAATTAAAACAAAGTATTGCATATAAAAAACTAGTTGTTGGGATCACATTATTATTGTTTGACAGGATTTATATGGTGCCAACAGTTTGCGCAGCACTTTATAAAATGGGGGAGACAGTACAGTTACAATACAATTCAGTACAATAGTGTTAGGTGGGCCCTGCTTGTGAGAGCTTACAATCTAGTAGATATGGGAAAAAAGATGTTAAAAAAATCCTAAGCCCCTAAATAAATTGTGCTGTATATTTATATTTTCTCCACTCCCCTAGGACCATCTACTGTACATAGTTAACACATTCTAAGGAAAGTAGCAGCTGTAATGGTTTTCAGCTGTTGATTAAGCACGTGAAACATGTTGCTGGTCCCTTGATGGCTGCAGGTCTGCGTATTCCCATTAGGAAGGAAGCACGCAATATTTGACTCATGGATGCATGTACATTATCATAAATTAAATAGCTAATATACTCCATCCATTTTCCGATTCACTTTTCTCTTACATAACGACAGCGTCTATTACCCTTCTCAGTCAGAAGTTATTTTGTATTTGGAGATAGGGTACTTTCTCATAGAGACAGGCAACAACAAAGAAAAAGATAGCCCTTGCCGACAAGACAGCACTGCAGAATCTGTCAGTTTAAACTGATCACTGTCAGACTCCTACAGAGTATAACATTATCATTCACATTTCCAAAGCCTTGAGGGAGGAACAATATTTACGCTCTACAGCTAAATACATTCTGGAGGAATTGAAAGCAGAGTCTGGAAAAGAGCAGGGGAATTTTTAATTAGATCTTAATGGCTCTCTAATTACTCTGCACACAGTGAAGGAGAACTAGTGTTTATTTTACACTGTCAGCTGTAAGTAGGGGGCTATAATTTTAGGAGATCTTTGAGGCAGGAGACCAAAGTATCTTAACTGCCGCACTCAGCATGTATCTCATTGAAAACAGGGCCCAAGTGTCAGTGCAAGACACTATATAATACAACACTCTGCGTGGTGAGATACTAAGATTTAGGCAGGCCTCTTAGGTATAAATGATAAATTTCAGCATATATATCCTAACAGGGAAAGCTTCATTATCTGAATGCTTGTGCATCGCCCATTCACATAATGAACCATTCAGACAATGAATATTGCTTGTTATAGGTGTTTTCACTCGCAATGCCAGAAGTAACATCAACTCACTATTCATTACTAGGTGCCCTTCCTTTTCCCCATGAATACAAAATAATTAAAGTATTTTCTTGTAACCGTCTGCTCAGAAGAGAGCTTCATGTTGTCTATACCTTACGCAGTGGGTGCCAGAATAATCGTCATCGTTTTCTTTCTGTTTCAGGATAATATGATGGCTGATGAGTTCTTTCCAGCTGCTTTGCACAGCTTAGAGTGATTACAAACACTATAATCACTCTAAAGCTTCTAGAGAAGCCACTCGCCAATGGAGCATTTCCCACCAACACACATGCCCTTTCTCATTATATGACTGGTGATATTCTAAACTAGTAAACTGTAAAACTGGAGAGGTATCAGAATTTGTCACAGTGTCTACTTCATTAAGGTCATAAAGGTAAGGTCCTATCAAAAATGAAATTGTGCCGATTTCTCCAGGGGAAAAGAAAAAAACCCAAAACCATTTACAATATTACTATTGTGATGGAGTGTGTTTAGAAAAAAAACCCACTTTCAGTTACTACAGGATGTAAACTAACGGCACACTGGTAACGAAGGACACACTGAGATGTATGCCAATATTTTGAGTTATCATCTAGAACACCCCACGAGTCCCAGAACCCAGGCTGCCCTACTATGCTGCAAATACCAACTTTGTGTAGCAAGCTGTTGCTTTGTCCTAACTTACTAGTGATTAGCCAGTTGTAAAGTCCAGGGTAGTGTACCCCAAATGTCCTAGGTTGTGGTCCTCCCAGTGCAATCTAGAAAATATCTAAAGATATATGCAGATAACCCTGGGTACCTACATTGCCAGTCTAGGATGAAATCTGCATCAGCTTGTGTATGTATGGGTTTTTCAATAGATATACTCATTTTTGTTTGTAAAAAGTAGCTCCATTGTTTTTAGTTTGATACTTCTGGCACCAGAAGAGGTGCGAAGATATATATATATGATATATATACTGAGTGCTTCTCCCCATTGAGGAAATCTTGAATGAACAGGGACATAACTAGGGACACAGTTATTTACAAACACTGGAGTGATCAGACGATC
>NW_017306973.1:131817-144240 GCF_000935625.1 Nanorana parkeri
CGAGGGAGCGCTGTCATATCAGATGGCCAGCGGTGAGGGGGAGAGAAGCCGCCCCCAGGACGGGCTGTGTCGGCCGAACGGCGCCCTTGTTGCCATGGCGCCCTGAGAGCCATAGCTCGCACACCCCTAAGGCCGGCCCTGCTGGTGGTCGATGGCAGATCAGACGACACTTGTGTGAGAGGCTAAAGCGTAGTCAGGAACAAGGCAGATTGGTAACGTGCGGTCAGCGTGGTACAAAAGCAGGTGACAGAAGCAGAGTCAGGAACAGGCCGGGTCATACACTAGCGAGCAGAATGGTACTGGATCAGGAGGCAGAAGATTGGTCAGGGACAAGCCAAGGTCACAAGGCAGGCAGCAAGCAGACAGAGTCAAGAATCACGCTAGGTCAAACAGGTATCAGGAGCAGAAACAAAGATGCAGGTTACGGCTGAAGATCTATCAGCAAAGTGCAGATGCAGGGGCCATCTTTAAATAGCCCGCCTGGCACCAAGGACATGCTTGTGCACGTTACTTGCATGTACGTTTTTGCACATGTGCATTACTAACGGAATGCGCACATGCGCATAGCGTGCAGCGATCTGGGCAGAAGCTGCACTATGGTTGCTAACTGATGCACCCTGACAGCTCGTAGTGACTGCAGATGGCGCCCTTTGCTACAGGAATCGTTTGAAGAAATTTCACCAGCACACCAAAAATCCTTACAGGATCACCATGTGTTCATTTAATAAGAAATTATATGGTTCTTATTAAATGAACACATGGTGATCCTGTAAGGATTTTTGCTGTTTTGTAAAGTAGCCACCACTCCAAGCTCGCTCCTGTGATGGACTACAATCTCATGTTTAGGTTACCAATTTGTATTGAAGTAATATTCCATCATCACAGGAGTGAGCTTGGAGTGGTGGTTACTTTACAACACACACAGGGACCATGGGGAACAAAAGCAAAATGGCTGAATCCAAGTTTTTCTGAGCACCTTCACAGTGACCCATCCTTATAGAAAGACCTAAGACAGGACTGTTTGGAATGTGTGTCTCTCGTTAACATAAAATGCAGAAGCAAGGGTTGTAATCCTTTAACCATTTGTTAATAGAGGCAGTGTTCATATCTACTTTATAATGAAATGACCCAGCACAGTACAGACAGGATTAACACAAACCCTTCACAAACACTCCTAACATTACAAAGAAAGAGAAGCCAATACAAATTTTAGCAAGTAAAAAGCTATTTAAACTGCAGGAAGCATTTTTTACATTTCTTTTTAGCTTATGCGATTTGAATGACAACATGTAACAAATATAAAATAGATGTTATCCGAATTTGGCTGCAAAAGTGGAAAAACACTTTAAACCAGACTTATCCTGACCCAAAGCCTTTTTGTAAAACTACTGGTGTGTCAGTGAATTGTTTGGTCCAGTTAAGGGCTGTTCACCACTGAGAGCGACAGAATGACCCAGCAATTCAGCCGCTCCTGAGCCATTGCTACACAAGTTTAAGATTGCCTGGCCTTTTTTTAAAGTCATCAGAAAAAAGAGGAGTATCTTAAGTATCTTACATTTCTTTTTTATTTAACTGTCTACCAACAGATTTATTGCTGTGCATAAGGTACAAAAAGAAAAAGAAAAGCCTTGGAACAAATATTTGGCAGTTGTAAAGATGTTGAAGAATAAAATAAACACAGGAGAAAGCTAAAATACGAATACAAAATTAATTAGGCAGATGGTGATGGCTAGTGATCAAGAGAAATAGGAAGGCTAAGTGGAGAGGTTGGCTGTTCTTTGACATCAAATTATACATGGCACTGATTTACATTCAATTGTAAATAATACAGATACAGAAAGTGTGTATATCTATTATTTACAGTTCATAGTTTATATTAATTGTTTTTTTTTATCATTACCATATTCTTCACAAAACTAAAGGTATAGAGTCTGAACCTGAAAGTAATATACCTAATATGATTATTGCTTACAACAGAGGACCAAATGTTAAGCCATGTGAGTTTCCTTTAGGCCTCATTCACCCTGCCATACAATACGCTGCGAATAGATGCGTGCATCGTATTTTCCCCTATGCAGCATATGCAAATAAATGGCCCGATACACATAGCAGCGTATGGAGCCGTATAGTTGTGTAAAGATGCGCAAAATGTGTGTTCGATGGTTGATCCAATTTGTCCCAGAAAACACAAATAATATACGAAGATGAGGATTTTGTGTAGAGCAAATCAAAACAAATGTAGAAACTTACCATTAGGTAAGGAGTGTAGCGAAGTCATTGGCGAGGGGTAAAGATGGTTGGTTCTGGTTCTTTAGGGATTCCTGGTTGTGATCCTAGGCCAAGCTGTGTTGGCCACCTGGCTCCCCTGTTGCCATGGCAACAGGGGCGAGAGGTCGCAGCCAGGCTGGTGTTAGAGCATACTGAAAACCAGACAAGCATAAGCAGCTAGTTAAAAATACTTTATTAAGAAAAGTGTCAACAGGAAAAAGCAAAATCATAAACAAGAACAAGCCGAGGTCAGGAGCCGGAGTGGGTAGTAGTAAAAGCCAGGTCAGGAACCCAGAGATCAGCGTCGTCAGGAACAAGCCAGCAGCAGGAACCAGAGAAGAACATCAGCCAGGATCAGGTCATACACAGAATCAGGATACACAGAGCAGCAGGAATGCACTAGCAGGTAAAACCACACAAGGACAAGGTCAGACTGGACTGAGCAGTTTAAATAGTGAGTGGGATGACATCATTACTCAGAGACAGGAAATGCCAATCTGACTCTCTCAGATGATCCTCTCCTGTTTGGCCATAAGAGTTTGGGAGCAGTGAGCAACGTTATACAGTCTGCTCAGACAAAGGAGGAATCACAGGTGGGTAGAATGGCAGCCAAGACAGAATGCTGCAAACCAGTTAAGTCAGGGTGGAGCCCTGACAGCCGCCCCTAGCTGCGCCCCCTCACAGCTGCGCCCAGGGCAAGTGCCTCACTCGCCTCGCCCTTCCTGCAGCCCTGAATACATTATATACGGTACTCAGAAAGCTCTTTGTTAAGGTGAGCTGTGTGCAAAACATCATATGATGAAAGAGTTGGATTTTTTGTAAACCACTGTGCTGAGGCTTGTAAGAGCCTCCTGCTCTCAGTCATTCATCGGATGGCCGTAGACCGGTGCCAGAATCACCAGTGGAGGAAGAACCTGAGCCAAGCTGGACCGGGTGAGGGGTTGGGCGGAGAGGTGTAGGATGGGGACCGATCACTGCGAGTGCAGGCACTGACGGCCCAGCAGTCATCTCCGGCTACAGGTGCAGTACTGGAAGTCATGTGTAGTAGATCACTGCACACAGCTATAGAGATCTATTATATGGATGCAGGGATCTATTATATATACATGTGTGCGGGCATCTATTGTATATACATGTGTGTGGGGATCTATTATATATACATGTGTGCAGGGATCTATTATATATATAGGGATGCATGCACCGATACCAATTAGATTAGGGAGGGTGCCCGAGTTTAGAATCTGGACAGCACAAAACCATAATGCACCCCCTGCTCCTGCCACTCTAGACCGTGGCCTAATGGTCAAAAAGAAGGCATAGTGTTTATGTACAATGGCTCACAACCCCTAGCACTCCTGGCACCCTAGACCATGGCCTATGTAGCACATCCTCCACTGCTATTAGGACCTTATATGCATAATTTAAACAATCTATCTCTGTCTCTTTCTGTCCCTCGCCATTATATACTCTAACACGCTGTCATGTCTGCTGCCAGTAAGATCACACTGCCGTGATAACCACAATTTATAACAGAACAATCCTTTTCCATCTTTACATTGTAATTTGGTAAACGTAGCTTGTTTTTAGGTAAAAGTATAAGAAGAGCATGAAAAGAGCCATAAGAATAGGGTTATTTCTTTGTTCTTAGCCCTTATAACTATACAGGGCAAAGCAAATTTCCTTCCTCCCTCCCAAGAAACACATGTTCACCATTCCTTCATTTCCTTGATACCTCTGTGCGCTTCGTTCCGAATCAAAATTTGGACGAATTTTCGTAAATTCGCACATTCAAATTTATCCCAATTCCGAATTACAGATATACCGAATTCAAACAAATCCGAAATTTGTTAGCGGTAGTCCGGTCAAAATGTTGTTGTTGGACAAAATTTCGTTGCAGCAAAATGACATTAAAAAAAAAAAAATTCTGTCTGCAGAAGAGGGGAAAAAAAGCGTGAGGTTCCCCCCCAATTCATACCAGACCCTTTAGGTCTGGTAGGAATGTTAGGTGGGACGACCCCCCCAAGTAAAAATGAAAAAAAGTGTGTGGGGTTCCCCGAAAAAATGGGGGGGGAAACGTGGGGTCACCCTAACAGTCCTACCAGACCCTTGAACCGAGGGCAGGAAGGGGGGGGGGGATCGAGCGACCTCCTCCCTGCGCCTTACCAGGCCACGTGCCCTCGGCATTGGGAGGGTGTCCCCATGCCGATGGGGACAAGGGCCTCTTCCCCACAACCCTGACCCGGTGGTTGTGGGGGTCTGCGGGCAAGGTGGCTTATTTGCATCGGGATACCACTTTAATTAAGGGGGCACCCAGATGCCGCCCCCTCTTGTGAATGAGTAAGGGGTACTTGTACCCCTACCCATTCACTAAAGGGTTAATTCAAATAGTTAATAAAAAGTCCAGACTTTTGATAAAATCTTTTAATTGGAAAAAAACAAAGGGTCTGGTAGGACTGTTAGGGGGACCCCACATTTTTTGGGGCCGGGGTTCCCCCTAAAATTCCTACCAGACCTAAAGGGCCTGGTAGGATTTTGGGGGGAATCCCACGCACTTTTTTAATTTGAACTTGGGGGGTCACGCTTTTTTTTCCTCTTCTGCAGACTAAAAAAAAAAAATTCTAATGTAATTTTTCTGCAACGAAATTTCGTCCACAAATTTCAATCGGACTACTGCTAACAAATTTTACCGAATCCGGAAACATATTGAATTTCAGACCCAAATCCCAAAATCCGAATCAAAACTAAACTAAACAATTTTTTTGCCAGCGCACATGTCTAGTTTGTGCATTTTATGCATTTTTATTAGCAGAGACAGTCAACTTGACACAGGCCCTTAGGAGCTCTAGATGGAAGCTTTTGGTGCAGTTCTGTAGGAGAACTGCAATGATGGAACTGTCCTTGGCCATTGGTGAGCATCTCTTCTTCAGAGGTGAAGTACTAGCACTGCTCTGAGGGTACACCGATATGATGGCACTATGTTCTGCCATAATTTTGTCAATGCATGTGCTAACTGGCCCAATATCGACAATGGACTTATCCAGTTCTTTCAAAATGCTAAGACTGTCGCTCTTTTGTACAACAGAAATGATGGTGTTGTCCTCCAGGAGTATTGATGTTATAGTGCTAATCTGTTGTACAGCTGGCAGTACAGAAAGTGGAGCTGCTGGTATTTGTTCAAAACCTTCATTTGACGGTTCTGTGTTGGAGGACATTTTTTTCTTCCCTGTGGTATAAAATAGGACATGAAAATAAATGTTCAGAACTGGAACTCTATAGACATATCTATACATATAGACAAAAAAAATTGTAGGCCTAAAATGACTTACCCCGCTTGCGCGAGGCCCTTTTCCTCATACAAGGCTCGGTCCAGCCAAAATTAATTGTGACATGGAAGATGTTAGCCAGCATGATGAATAATAAAATGATGGCAAACATGCCAAGCAGAGCTGGTTCTGGAGGTGCCAAGAGGATCCATGCCAGCACTGGTTCTGATGTTTCCAGCAGGCTGCATGTTAGGGCTGGCTCCGGGGTTTCCAGCAGGCTGCATGTCAGGGCTGGTTCTGATGTTTCCAGTAGGCTGCATGTTAGGGCTGGCTCCGGTATGCCTTGCAGCAGGCTGCATGTCAGGGCTGGTTCTGATGTTTCCAGCAGGCTGCATGTCAGGGCTGGCTCCGGTGTTACCAGCAGGCTGCATGTCAGGGCTGGCTCCGGTGTTTCCAACAGGCTGCATGTCAGGGCTGGCTCCGGTGTTACCAGCAGGCTGCATGTCAGGGCTGGCTCCGGTGTTACCAGCAGGCTACATGTCAGGGCCGGTTCTAGCGGTGGCAGCATGGTGATTATTAGGGGTGTTCTGGAGGCGAAGTTTCAATGTTACAAAACATTACCTATTCTGCCCTTTCAGACATCCGATGTCATCTGCACATTGGGAAAGACAGCCAATCATGAGAACAGCAGTACTAACACAACTTTCAGTTGTGGATACATTCTGTGGAGAGAAGACAGACATGATTCATAATGTTACTTTACACCTTGTGAAAAGAAAATAAATAGATCTTTAGGGTGGTTTTGAAGAAAAATTTATTTTTAGAGAAATGAGGAGCTTATAAACTTGCGCCGGCTATCTGTGCTGTGGGAGAGCGGCCCATGTCTTTACCCAGAATGGTAGAATGTGGGGGAACAGATATCTACAATTCAGACACACACAATCTAACTTTGGGGATAACCAATAAAAAATAACGGGGTCAAATGATGTGTGATACTAAAGAGTTTACAAATCTCGAACACAAGAATAAGGATTATTATTATTTTAGTCATGTGACTTCAAATCTCAGATTTTAGCTGCAAATAACGGTCATATATTTGGAAATTGGTCTCCTTATCTTGGTGTGTTGCTGTAAGAAATTAGTGCAGCCATTAAGATGCTGAAGCCTTACTATGTAATACGCAATCCAAAAACACACGAGAAAGCAAAGTGTTCTCCAACCTCAGAGAAGTCAGCGAACAGTCACTGCCCTTCCAAATGGCTTGTAAAAGCCCTGGACCAAGTGACATCACACAACTTCTAAAAGCCAATCAGCAATCACCCTGATAGCCAGTTGAATTTTGTATTCTAGCAGTCAGTCAGAAATCAACTGTCACTTCTTCTAATTCTGACGTCACATTGAATTCACAGCAGCCAATCAGCAATCACCCCTGAGAGTCAATTGAATTTTGAAACCTAACAGTCAGTCAGCAATCAACTGTCACTTCTTGTAATTCTAACATCACATTGCATTCACAGCAGCCAATCAACAATCACCACTGAGAGTCAATTGAATTTTGAATTCCTTGCAGTCAGTCAGCAATCAGCTGTCACTTCTTGTAATTCTGACATCACATTGAATTCAAAGCAGCCAATCAGCAATCACCCCTGAGAGTCAATTGAATTTTGAAACCTAACAGTCAGTCAGCAATCAACTGTCACTTCTTGTAATTCTAACATCACATTGCATTCAGTCACTTCTTGTAATTCTGACGTCACAATGCATTCACAGCAGCCACTCAGCAATCACCCCTGAGAGTCAATTGAATTTTGAAACCTAACAGTCAGTCAGCAATCAACTGTCACTTCTTGTAATTCTAACATCACAATGCATTCACAGCAGCCAATCAGCAATCACTCCTGAGAGTCAAGTGAATTTTGAATTCTAGCAATCAACCGTCACTTCTTGTAATTCTAACATCACATTGCATTCACAGCAGCCAATCAACAATCACCACTGAAAGTCAAGTGAATTTTGAATTCTTTGCAGTCAGTCAGCAATCAACTGTCACTTCTTGTAATTCTGACGTCACAATGCATTCACAGCAGCCACTCAGCAATCACCCCTGAGAGATAGATGAATTTTGAATTCTTGCAGTCAGTCAGCAACCAACTGTCACTTCTTGTAATTCTAACATCACAATGCATTCACAGCAGTCAATCAGCAATCACCCCTGAGAGTAAAGTGAATTTTGAATTCTAGCAATCAGTCAGCAACCAACTGTCACTTCTTGTAATTCTAACATCACAATGCATTCACAGCAGTCAATCAGCAATCACCCCTGAGAGTAAAGTGAATTTTGAATTCTAGCAATCAGTCAGCAGGCAACTGTCACTTCTTGTAATTCTGACGTCACAATGCATTCACAGCAGCCAATCAGCAATCACCCCTGAGAGATAGTTGAATTTTGAATTCTAGCAATCAGTCAGCAGGCAACTGTCACTTCTTGTAATTCTGACGTCACAATGCATTCACTGCAGTCAATCAGCAATCACCCCTGAGATTCAATTGATTTTTGAATTCTAGCAATCAGTCAGCAGCCAACTGTCACTTCTTTTGCATTTTTAATTCTAGCAGTCAGTCAGCAATCAACTGTCACTTCTTGTAATTCTAACATCACAATGCATTCACTGCAGTCAATCAGCAATCACACCTGAGATTCAATTGATTTTTGAATTCTAGCAATCAGTCAGCAGCCAACTGTCACTTCTTGTAAATCTGACATCACAATGCATTCACAGCAGCCAATCAGCAATCAGCCAATCAACAATCACCACTGAGAGTCAATTGAATTTTAAATTCCTTGCAGTCAGTCAGCAATCAACTGTCACTTCTTGTAATTCTGACGTCACATTGAATTCACAGCAGCCAATCAGCAATCACCCATGAGAGTCAATTGAATTTTTAATTCTAGCAGTCAGTCAACAATCAACTGTCACTTCTTGTAATTCTGACATCATACTGCATTCACAGCAGCCAATCAGCAATCACCCCTGAGAGTCAGTTGAATTCTAAATTCTAGCAGTCAGTCAGCAATCAACTGTCACTTCTTGTAATTCTGACTTTACAATGCATTCACAGCAGCCAATCAACAATCTCCCCTGGGAGTCATTTGAATTTTGAATTCTAGCAGTCAGTCAGCAATCAACTGTCACTTCCTGTAATTCTAACATCACAATGATCAGTTTAGAGTTAACAGCGAATGATGGCCCTACAGTTATGGCTCCCACTCCAGTGTTCACCTAACATAACTAACACATGTGCTGCAATTGCCATTTTCATACATGTGCGCATCTTGCATGTGCCTTTGCATCCGTGTGTGTGCAGGGTAATGGAATTTCTTTAAAAATTTGTTTTTGTTATTTTCATATAATTATAATGTAATGTTTCTTTTGTATAAATTAGGTTTATAGAGCCTGCATGTTTTCATTGATAAAAACTAAATAAAAACTAAGTTAATAGGACTACAACTATGACAACAATACATTGTAATTTTCTCTACTGGAGATTTAATTGACAAAACTAAACTAAAAAAATTCAGATGACTAAAATATGCATTTTAACTTGAGTTGCATTTTATTCATCTGAATTCTTTTAGTTTAGTTTAGTCAGCTAAATCTCCAGTAGAAAAAATTACAATGTATTTTCGTCATAGTTTTAGGTTGCAGCCAATTTTTCCATTCCCATTCCTATTCTGTGTACTAATCTTAATGCAACTGACCCTCTGACAGTACAGTTTTACCTCAGTTGGGTTTGCAAAAACCTAAAATATAATGTCTATGGACATTAAAATCTATGTTCTGTACTGGTCACAGTGTAACTGGTCACATTGCACCTGTGAAACTTTGCTACATGATTATTGCTATTTGACTGGATTTATCTTATAATAAATGTCAAACTAGAATATAGAACTATGCCATACCACTCTAGAATATTTATTTGCTTGTGATTAAAATGATGTTTGGCCAATACGGAAACACATTTCTGCTTCTTGTGCACCATGTTTTGTTGGGAATTACACTGCAGAGAGCTCCAATTTTGATGTAATTGAAGATTAAAGCACATTAACCAAATCTATTCTGTCGCATAACTATTAACATCTGGACACATTTCAAGCCAATAGCATCAACTGAAGGTTCTCTAGTTATTTACAAAATCAAAAGCAATCATCCTAATTTCCTGGGACCAGTTATACTATTTTACAAATGTAATTCCAGTTCAAACTGCTTCTCTTTTATTTTAGTTATCCTCTCTCTATAGCCTATTAATAACAGGGTTTTCAGGGAATAGTGATTTGGTAACACCATAATAGACACCCCAATTTAAAGTGTATGTCAGGGCAGAATTAAATAAAACGCATACAATACATCTCTGCAATAAAAGTACATTTCACCATGTTATGCTGCTAAAGACTCTGCAAGTATAGAAGAATATCTGTTGATGTGCCAGAAATGCACTCAACTCCAAAGTCCTGTTGTGGGCTGACAACGCACAACATTTTTGTGGACTGGCTGGTGCTGCCCTGCCCAGTTGTCTTTTGGTAAACTATTCAAACCCTCTCACTCTTCTACTTCCACAACATAGACACTAATTATTCAGTAGGCCAAAGTTAAGAACTAGGAGGGTGTCATAACCAGGATGATGCTTGGGGTCTAGTAGCTAAAACAGCAGAAAGGTTTGTGGTTATAAACAGGTTTGGAACACAATAGTGGTACCATTAAAGGATTGAGGCAGAAGCAAAGTTAAAAGGTCAAGTCAGGATTTAGTAGCCAAAGATATTAGATTTGAAGAGTGACAATTAGATTAGAATCAGATGTTCCAGATTAGGTGCCAATGATTACAACTCAATAGGCAGTATGTATGGTGCACCTGTCTAAAGGTGGCCATACACTGTACAACCATCGCAAGACCTTAGTCTTGCGATGGTTGTAAAGTACTTAAAAAAACGTACGATCTGCCCATCTTGGACAGGCAGATCGTACTCTCCCTGAGGAGCGGGCTTACGATGACTGTAATGAGGGGCGGGCTTACGATGACTGCAAACGGGCAGTGTGCGCGTGCGCACACCAGCCTGTTCGGCAGTTGTCGACCCAGCAGGCCACTAACTCGCCGAGAATCGTACGATTCCCGGCGGGTTTTCTAGCATGCTGGTTCGACGGAAGACGTGCGACCGTACAGTAGAAGCGGTCGCACGCCTTCCATACACTGCACGATTCTCGTACGATCGCGGGATTTCCCGCGATTGTCGTACGAGAATCGTGCAGTGTATGGGCACCTTAAAGGTGGCTATACACTGTACAACCCTCGCAAGACCCTGTCTTGCGAGGGTTGTAAAGTAATTAAAAAAACGTACGATTTGCCCATCTTGGACAGGCAGATCGTACTTGCGATCATCGCAAGCGGGGCAGGCCGAACGATGACTGCCAGTTCAGCATTGCAGTCATCGTTCGGCAGTTGTCAAACAAGCACCCCACTAACCCGCCAAGAATCGTACGATTCTCGTCGGGTTTTCCAGCCTGCTTGTTCGACGCAAGACGTGCGATCGTACAGTTGAAACGGTCGCACACCTTCCATACACTTTGTGATTATCGTACGAACGCGGGATTTCCCGCGATTATCATACAGTGTATGCCCCCCCCCAATGGAGAATGGCAACCATATGGCGAGGTTTTGTTTTTTTTAACTTTTTTATCCATTTTTTTTATTTTGTTTTACTGTTTTACATTTTTATTTATCTTATCTTTTACTTTTTTTTATCTTGTATAATGGTGGCCCTAAGGCAAATCTGGCCCTGGTTGCATTACTGTTGGGAGCTGCGGCATGGTGCATGTGGGTACAGAGAGTGGTGTTTTAGAGTCATCTGAAGGAGGAACAGACAGGGGCCTAAGCCTGAGGCCAAAGCAACTGGGTTGCAAGTTTTGTGGCAGATCCTGAACAACCCCTGCGAGGGTAACCTTTTTATGTTGTTTAGAATTTTCTGTTAATAAAAGTGGGCCAGGAAAGTCCTGAAACAAGATTTGTTTAGTTGATGCATCCTTACAGGTCTTACCATTAGACGCTACTTCCACTGTTAGGCTGGGTTCACACCTAGGCGTATCGAATATGCGCGTTTGTCGCGCGTTTCCGAGGGCTTCCTGGCTGTATCCCAATGGATACGCGCGGCAAATACGCCCCAAAGAAGCTCCTGTACTTCTTTGGGCGTAGGGCGTTTTGTAGCGCATTCATACGGCCTGTAATATGCCCAGGTGTGAACCATACCCATAGGAAATAATGGGATTTCGGTGTTTGAGCGTTTTGCAGAGCGTAGGAATGCGCTACAAAACGCCCAGGCGTGAACCGGGCCTTAGGTTCAACCTTGCAATGCACACCATTAATTGCAGTGCACTGCGCGTTCTGCAGAATATCTTTCTGAATTCTATTGCAGGGAACCCCAGATCTTTTATAATCCTAATCATGCTAACATTTTGAAACATTGTTTTTACTTTTTAACTGTAAAACCAAGCAGATTACCCTCATGGGTATTGTTAGCATTACATATTGTTTATGCTGAAGTCATAAGCACGATCATATTAAGCAAACGGATAACGCTATAAACTACAATAGCCAGAAAGTGACATAATTGTCATGGTAACAAGGCATAAGCAATATTGCTCTGTCCGCACACAAGAAAAAAAAAAAGACTACTGAATAATAAAATGTCACAAACGGTAGCATACAGCTGCTGTATAGCATAGAAAGCAGCTTATATCCTTGTGTAGTTCTTTCAGTGAGCGCATATTTTATCACTGCAGTGTTAACCTTTTTTTTATTATTTTGATGTCAATTAGTTTTTAAAATGATTGCTTTCACATGC
>NW_017306973.1:144525-146190 GCF_000935625.1 Nanorana parkeri
AAACATTGAGTTAAATGTATACAAAACAAATATTAGAAGAAAATTCAAATGTATACCAAACTTACACTCTGGCTTCAGCCCATGGCACCCAGGCAAGGGTGACATCACAGACCGTCAGGCAAGGTCTTGGAACGCTATTTATCCTACATATCATGTGAAGATGCTCCTGTATGGTGCTGGAGTGCCTTCTCATGAGATCTGGGATCCTCATCTTCCCATGACAAGTAATACTACTACTGCACTAGAAGGTGGAATAAGGGTATTTTCTTTTATTCTAAATATTTATCATGAGTTTTTCTTTCCAGGGGTGTGAGAGCTAGGTAATAAGAGGAGATTAATTTGCTGAATCCACTTCCTTTTGTTTTGGGTGGATGATGCAGAGAGCAGGTTTGAAGTAATGATATCAGCATACTTGGGAACTTGCTGGAATTGACCCAACAATGCCAGAATGTCGATCCAGTTGCTAGGTCATTGCCGAAATCAATGACGACCTGTAAACAGCATGGTGTGAAAAAATGGTGTGTGTAAAAATCACGGATGCTGCACTGCTTGACTGATGCACTGCCACAAAGAGGAGAGAGGTATGAACTGTGTGCAGGCAACAGCTGACCAAAGGAAAAGCTTTCACAAACACAATTCATTTTGTGTTAGAGATTTTTAGAACTGAGCTGACTGTGAGCCTCCCACTTTCCACTATGGGCTACATTAGGATAGCATGGTGCTTTGTTGCCTTTATGGCATTATGGCTATCTATATAGAGACACATTTGATCCCGATAAGAAAATGTATGGAATAAATAGTTTACTACATACTTGATCTGCTTTATCTGGGGCAGGGAGGTGAAATGTTGCTGAAGTAGTTTATTGCGTGACACATATTTATGTGGGATTCTATAAGGCCCCTTTTACATGGGCTCATCAGGAAAGGATCCGTGTACAGATCTTGTGATGGAGAGAAAAACTGAAGTTAACGGACCCCATGTCTGTCTAGGGGGAAATCGGATGTAAACAGACTTGTATCTGTTTACATCATATTACCCCCGATCTGGCAGGATCAGGTCCGGTCAAATCAAACACTGTTCCATTTGTTTTTCTGGGCCTGGCCAGAGTCAGGAACACCCATCTGTTTACACTCGGCTGCCTATAGACTTAAGGTGCCCATACACCTTACAATTATCTGCAGATTTTCTGTGGTCAGATGGAAAAAGTGCAACAGATTGGCCAAGGTGGAGATTATTCCATCCACACAGTTAAGTGTAGATGGAGGAATCTGTTGCACCTTTTCCATCTGACCACAGAAAATCTGCAGATAAATTGTAAAGTGTATGGCCAGCTTTACATTGGGCGTCCGATTGTGTCCACCTGAAGAACTGAGAGGTGGACCTGATCGGGCTGGCCGTGTAAAAGGGAAAACAGTATGTGATTGATTGCAGGCTTGTGGACGGCATTACTGTGTTTATATGACATTAAACTTTAAAGATTTAACTCTTTATTAGGGCTGGTAATGATTAAAATTTTCGTGTTCGATTAATCAAAATTTTTTTAATCGATTAATTCCGTTTAATTATAACGCACATATAGATCCAACTACATTGGCCTATAAATATACAGCACAGCAATGAAGTAATAAAATGAACTAGGATCACACTAATCCAGCACGTTATTA
>NW_017306973.1:146321-146537 GCF_000935625.1 Nanorana parkeri
CTGTACACTCCAGGCCTATCCTTTAATTCCCTTCCACTTTTAAGCACAATTTGGCCTTACCCACTAATTTTAGGGGGCTCCCACTCCGTTTTTTGGGATTTCTTTTGTGTGCTCATCCTTGCAAGGCACGTTGTCCCTATGTTTAGAAGACAAGGGCATCATCCCCACATCCTTTCCCCCAAAAGGGATGTGGGGGTCTGCAGGGGGCTCAGAATT
>NW_017306973.1:146662-146909 GCF_000935625.1 Nanorana parkeri
TGAAAAGCCTCTTTAGAAGAAGTGGGTCCCCAGTTGTCTGTCACCCTGCAACCCCTCCCCCCCTTCCCATGAACATGTGTTCCCCCTCCATTGATTATGTTCTGTGTAAAAAAATACTGTTGATCAGTGCTCCTCCTATGCTGCCTGTACAATGTTTTGCTCCCCTGCTCACTTTCCACAAACCACAACACCACCCAGCAGCATCTTCATTCCAGTCCTGAGTACATTTCCAGAGAATAAAGTAACT
>NW_017306973.1:147095-201231 GCF_000935625.1 Nanorana parkeri
GAGCCAGCCAGCAGAACCAGTACAGTACCCATGCCCACTGCGTCCACCAAGCAAGTTGTTCTGTTCTTAAAACTCTATGCCAAGAAATTGCCACTTAGTCTGTCAGAATAACACTTACACACAGTGGCGACTCTAGGAACAATATATAGGGGGGCACATAAGATACCACAGATACCACAAATCTGGGGGGGCACTGATAATTTTCATTGCATGTCGCAACCGCTGGGCGCCGAGAGATGATTTAATTGCGGATGGCATCTGCACCCTGCGGTTGCGACATGTAGTCCAACGCCGCCCATAATCCTGAATACCGCAACCGCGGACACCAGCAGGGGCTGACTGGCAACTTTTAGCACAGGGGACAAGTACAACCCAGAGGCCCATTTTTTAAGAGCCCGTGGAACGTGCGTCTAAACAAAACTCCCCTGTGAACAAAAAAAGTGAACCGTGAAATCACAGCACACAAATGCACGACACTGCAATGCACACATACGATTATCGGAAGAAAAGTCGATCGCATACGAAAATCGTTCGATAATCGTATGGTGTATGGGCACCTTAACATTTACACACAATTGCATTGCCACTGAGTCTGTCAGAGTAACACTTAAGGTGCCCATACACCTGTCGATTATCGTACGATAATCGCGGGTGATACCGCGATCGTACGATAATCGGCAGGTGTATGGAAGGCGTGTGACTGTTTCTACTGTACGGTCGCAAGTCTTTTGTCTTCCGAGCACGCTCGAAAACCTGCCGAGAATTGTACGATTTTCGGCAGGTTAGTGGGGTGCTTGGTAGACAAATGCTATACGGGCCTGTGTGCAAGCGCACACTGCCCGCTCAGCATCGGAATCATCGGAAGCCCTCCCCTACGCCGGGAGGGCTTTCGATGATCGCAAGTACGATCTGCCTGTCCAAGATGGTCAAATCGTACAAGATTTTAATTACTTTACAACCATCGCATAACGAAAGTCGTGCAATGGTTGTAAGGTGTATGGCCAGCTTTACACACAACTGCATTGCCACTGAGTCTGTTAGCATATGTTTGTCACATGTGGCACAGAGTATGAGAGGTTGCATGTCAACCAGACCATTAATTATCATTTTTAAGTACTCCTTAATGACTGGTAGGATCCCCAGTGATTGGCGGAGGGCTACGAGTAGACAGCTCCCCTCCCTGTACCTTCCTTCCTAAAGTGACAGACACAAGTGTCAGCTGGCTACACAGAGTGACTCACGTGAGTGATTTCACATAAATGTTTACAAACACGCACAGGCTGGATAATAACAGTTCCTCTCCTCTGACCCAAATGAGAGTTAAACAGCGTTTTTGGCTGCAATAACAGTTGAAGAGCTCCCAGCTTTTGGTATCTCCCCAGCCAACAGGCTCCCAGCAAGGATTTGTATGCACTTCCACGGCACTGCAGAGCACTCTTCACTACTCCTTCATCTCTGCTTACCTGAGATTCCTGTTCCTAAACCCACTTCTGCTGCAGGTGGATTAACCCTTATCTTCCCCTTAAAGAGACACTGAACTCAGGAGTTAAATCTTAAAAATACATTCAAGCACCTTAACTATTAACAAAAATGTATCTTATTTGTGGATCGCATATCCTTCGGCAGTGGATCCTCACATCATCTCTGAATTGGTACTGACACTGTCCTTCCTTCTGGAGGGGGGCCAGTTTTGTTCCACATGGTCCCCGTGTGTGTTGTAAAGTAGTCACCACTCCTCAAAAGGTGCAGGGACGCACTGGAGGCCCAGCAATCCAAAATGCACGCTCCCCACATCAAAAATAGTCAAACTAGAAATAGATGGTAACCGCATAATTTATAACCAGCCTTTGTAGCAAGGTGTACATGGGAAGGCTACCTCCAGGTACACCTGCATTTAATTTATCAACTGTATTAACATGCTCCAACATGGAGACTCATAAATAGAGTTAGAACCCACTTCACAGAGGAGCCTTGACGGGGCAGTGTGGCTTCTACATATTTTTTGGCCAAAGGTTTGTGTAATGTAAACCTCTGTTTTTAACGTCTACTGTTAGTATGCTGGGGACTTTTTTTGTGTGTGTTTTGTATTGAGGTCTGGACTTTGACTGGTCCATTGCAACACATTGATTCTTTTTTTTCAGCCATTCTGTTGTAGATTTCCTGGTGTGCTTGAGATCATTGTCCTGTTGACCCAATTTCAGCAGCCAAGCTTTATCTGTTAAACAGATGGTCTCACATTTGAATCTAGAATACTAGAAGAGTTCACGGTCGACTCAATGACTGCAATGTGCTCAGTCCCTGTACAAGCCCAAATCATCATTTCCCTCCACCACCATGTTTCACAGTTGATATGAGGTGTTTGTGCGGATATGCCTTGTTTGGTTTTTACCAAATGTGGCACTGTGCATTATAGCCAAAAACCTCCACTTTGGTCTCGTCTGTCAAAAGGACATTGTTCTAGAAGTCTTCTGGTTTGTTCATATGCAGCTTTGCAAACCTAAGCCTTGCTACCATGTTCTTTTTTTAGAGAGAAGAGGCTTTCTCCTAGCAACCCTTCCAAACAAACCATACTTGCTTTCGATGACCGCAATGCAGAATGGGCAGTGTGTGCTTGCGCACACCGGCCCGTTCCGCAGCTATCGGACGAGCAGGCTAGAAACCCGCCGACAATCGTACGATTCTCGGCGGGTTTTCGAGCATGTTGGTTCGACAAAA
Source organism: Nanorana parkeri (assembly GCF_000935625.1). NCBI lineage: Eukaryota > Metazoa > Chordata > Amphibia > Anura > Dicroglossidae > Nanorana > Nanorana parkeri. The sequence continues at coordinate 149,811 of NW_017306973.1, forward strand.
GACGTGCGACGGTACAGTAGAAACGGTCGCACGTCTTCGTTCTCACTGCTCGATTCTGCTCGCGGGATTTCGCCCGATTCTCGTACGAGAATCGAGCAGTGTATGGGCACCTTAAGAGTGTACTTAGTTTTTCCCACGTAGCTTCTCCATTTTGGCTTTAGGCTTGTAAAATAAATAATGACACGTAGTAATATGTCATGTGTTGTTGTTCATTTGAGGATGTATTTACTTAATTTACCTAAGACCTGCTACGGATCAGATGATTTTTATTCTGTCCTTATACTTAAAACCATGGTAAAAATAAAAGTCTTTATTTTTCTCACAATGCTCCAACAGAAACAGCTTGTCTTCAGCAAACAGAATACATGAACAAAACTTCTCTTCAATATAACGGAAAATTCAGCTCACCGTCTGTATACATATGTCCCTTCTCAGGGTTAGCGTCCCAGCCTGCTCTTCAGAGAGTCAAACACAGACACTGGTGCCCAGCAATGTCTCAGTAGCAGCCAGTTCACAGCCACATACTCAGCCATGTCCAGCTCCAAACACAGCTCACAGACACTGCTGGCTGGCTTCCTGTGCACTTTGAACATTCCCAGCAGTTGGGTTAACCCTTACTAGGTTGTCAGAGTTGGAGGCTCTTTCCCACCCAATATCTCTCTGAGCCTCTGTATTCCAGGTCCCCTTTCAGAACTATCAATCCCGGGAAGACTCGTGTAGCGCTCACCCCCGAAGGAGCCGCTGAGTATGAAATGGGTTCTCCTACCTGTTGGTTCCAGCTACCGGTCCCCTTTGATCAGCAACAGCACACCGACACTCATGGACAGAATGGCTCGAGTCTAAGGGTCTTTTTAGGGTTATTTATTCCCAAGTTCAATAGGAGAGAGAGGGTTTAGGGTCTGTAGGATGCCCTTGGAATTGCTTCAGAGGACAGCTTTCTCCCCTAGCAACTGCTAAGGCCGTTAGCACTGTGATCTGGTCCCAGGGACCAACAGTAGTAGTAATACTGCGAACAGATACCTGGAATAGGGTGAGGGATCTTCCTTTGTGGGTCCCAGACGGACGCTCACACCAGCTCCTCTGCGGTAACACTACGTAGTAGTTTTTCCTTCTAAAATCACCCCGGAAACCCTCACCCTACATTAGTGAGTGACAAAACCCCTTTTTCTATCCCCCTAAAGGGTCCACAACCTAAATAGCGGGGAAATATACCTGTCATACTGTAGAAATATAACAATGTTCTGCTTTTTTTCCAAAACTTCAGCACCAAAGTAACTAACGGGCCTTGTTCTGTATTTAGACAATGCAAGCATACAAACAGGAAAACACTGAAATCTTACAATTCAATGTTTTTGATTGAAAACTACAGAACACTTTGTATGGTTTACCACACAAACATTAGCATCTAGGTTAATTTTTTTGTATTTTAACTAACTGCCATGGTTTTGCAAAAAATCACATTAGCTATGAAACAACAGATGATTCTTCTGATGGCAAATGCTGAGTATAGTGGCAGTAAGTTGTAGCTGGAAAAGGAAAACAGAGATTGTTTCACTTTGTCACTGTTTAGTAAATTAGAACTCTGACCATCAATGTCATTTTTCTATTACATCAAAATATGATGTGTGATATGTCTTCGAAGTTCCTCCAAGAATTATTTACTGAGAACTGTTTGTATCCCTATACTGTTGTCACTTGGTGGATCCCGTAGGAGGAGAGCAACAGGGACTCCAGAAATGCTAAAATGCTTCTTGGCTCTGAGATGTATTGACTCTGACTTGATCTATTGACACACTTGATTGGTCTGCTAATGGAAGCTCACACTGCATGCAATTGTTTAATTCTAGTTATCAACTAGATTCATGACATTAACAAAATAACTCCACTATTATCTGACTTGCCATTTAGTCTGTCTACCACTGCCAGTGTCCAAATTCAATACAAACATTTTTTTTTTAATTCTTTAACTCTTTAGAAAAGAGGTCAATGCCCAAATCAAAGATCAATTACCCGGCATTGACCGGGTAATTGTTTTCTACATTTAGCCCTGCTTTGGCAAGCAGAGCTAAATGTACAGCGGGGGAAGCCCCACTTGTTTTTTGCAAGTGATCACTTCTAGCAGCACTTATGTGCTATTACCACCTCAGATATATTAATGTTATCATGCATGAAGGTTGAAAAATATTGTGTTTGATCAGGTAAAAGGGCTTGATACTACATTGAGATTTTTAATTCAGACCAGTAAAACTAGGTCTTATGTCATTTATCATGTTGTTTACAGATAGGCAGTATGAGAATACCAATTCTCTTGAACCATAAACCTGTGGATGTTGGGTGCTTTTTTCCAAAAGAAGAAATGCCAGTTCTGGACATATGTAATACAAATTATTACTCTTGAGTTTTCTTTAGTCTTCTTTCCCACACATTCTAGGTGCTGAAGATACTACTAATGATATTGTGACAGCCTAGAAAAAGAAAATGTGAATAAGTCTTCTAATTTGCACGATTATGCATCTACTATGCTGCACGAATAAAGATGCTAATAATGCTACTGTGCCATGGTGCTTACATCCATAAAAATAATTCTGACTTTGTCTTGTCTTTATCATCAGCACACCTACTAAATCCAAGATGCTAATGGTGGTTTTCCTGCAGAAGTGCTGTGCTGCTATCTTATGCAGGAAAAAATGAATGCTGCTTTTGACAGAAGAAAACTAAAACTCGGCCCTATAAAAGCCCATCGTAGAAAATTAGCAAATGATGCTACATAGTGATGGCACAAATCAGTTCAGTCCCAGCAAAGTGATGAGAAGAGATGATCATGCTGTCAAAGAACACTTCTCTCTGATCCTAACTAAAAAGCTATGCTAAGTTTGGTGGCATTTGTACTTTCCCTTCATCTTTTCATAGGAATCTTAAAATCGGTTCTCTAAGCTTTCATTTCAAAATGATGTACTTACTTTATTTCAAGATGTCATTTGTAATGCTATCAGTTAAAACCAAGTTGAATTGCTAAAATTTCATATTTTCAAGAAAATGCTTGCAAAGATATCCAGCGACTGTGTACCATAATAGTGTTATCTGCTAATACCTTTCTCTCCATACAATATACTCCAATCCTCTATGGCTAAAATTAGGCTTCACAATCTTAAGCAACCTAACTTCAGACACATTAATCAGGAATGTGACAAGATGTAGCTTTTTTTTTTTTTTAATTAACTCTGTTTAGGCTTATAATTCCACAGGACCCTTGTATGTTCTTATAGGGAAAAGTGAAGGAAGAGATGTGACAACTCCATACCAAAGTATTTATTGGAACACTTTTTGAATCCCCCTGGAGGAGCGTGGTTGATGAATTTTGCTGCTACACGTACCTTCTCCTTATCGGACAGCTGCTCCTCCACATCCGCCATCTTCTTCACCTCCTTTTCCTGACTGACTGCATTCAAAATTCATCATCCACGTTCCTCCAGGGGAATTCAATGAAGTGTTTCATTTTGTTCAGTTCCTACTTAACAATGACAACTTACTCAGGGAAAGTGCTGCTCATGCTTTTGCACAGTAGAACTTGGGTCAATTCACGCCGGTATAAGTTAAAGACTAAAAAGATCAGGTATTAAAAACAGAACATGGAGATCTTTGTAATGGGAGCTTTTGGATCCAAAGAACAAGATTTAATTCAGATGTAATCACTTCAGAAAGGAGGTCAGTGATCCCAGGCCTCATGAGGGAGAAAATGCCATAGAATCATGAAGGAATGTTGTGGAAACTCTAGTGAGATCCTATGCGAAAGATCATTACTCTAATGGAGTCAGTACTGTGTATGGGAAAACAATCAATGGACAGCAATTAATAATTGAAAGTATTTCTTGGGGCAGTGTTCTCTTATCTTGTCATCCAGTCGTAATGGCAATGCTTGTTGTTAGTAAAGAGCAAACTTCTGAAAACTTTGATCAGTTGTGGTCTGGCTGAATGCTTTAAAAATTCCCAAAACTCTAAATGTGGAATTTTCAAATAAGAAGTCATAGGAAATCTGAACCTGGCTCCAGAAAAAAATGTGTTTTAATTATACAAAGTTGTGTAGCATGGTTTCTGAAGCTCCTGGTAGCCCTGCCTGATGGGGCCTTTGGAGCAGCCGTGGGTTCTTTCTCCTACAATTCTTTTGGTTATCCAAACAGACCAAAAAACACTAATTTTCAGATTTGGCTTGGACCAAATCTAACATCATCCAAATTTCGGGACCAACTCTCCTTGTTATGTGCTTAACCTCTGTATGGATATGCACAAAATATGAACAGTTTGTAGCATGAAAGGTCATACTGATGTATAGAATGAATACACACAGTCTAAAGTTGTAATATCAAAGAATGTCTAGATACGTTTATACTGCATGTTTGTGCACACAAACCCTAAGGTGTATTGTCGCTCCTGGCTACGCACAAAAAAACGCTCTACCTAAGGAATCCCATTAATTTCTAAGGCTACCCGTTCACACCTGTGAGTTTTGTCGCAAGCATAAATACAACTGTCACTCGAAATAGTACATGAGTTACTTTTGGGCAGATTTAGTGCGTTTTAGCCCCATAAACACAATAGAAAATGCTTGAAAACTCGCGTTGCATGTGTTGCATGTGTTTCGCCCATTCTTATGATTGTGCCATAATGCGCTCATAAAAACGACTTAACATATGCAGAAAAACACTAAAAGAAAAACGTCTGTAAAACACATGTAATAGGTGTCGCCTAGGTGTGAATGGAGCCTTAGTCCCCATTCACACCTAGGTGTTTTGTTGTTTGAAACTAAGCGCAACAAAACGCTTAAGACAAGGAATCCCATTCATGTCTATGGCCCCTGTTCACACCTGAGCATTATGTTGCAAGCAGAAAAATGCCTGTCACTGGAAGAAGTACATAAACTACTTTTTGGCAGATTACAGCGCTTTTTGGTTCCAAAGACTTCAATGGGAAGCTGTCGCAACAAAACTGCTTGCAGCAAAATGTTTAGGTGTGAACAGGAGCCATATAAATGAATGGAATTCCTTGTCTTAAAGGATAATTAGACCCTCACAGGGGTTTTTTTTTGCATAGATCTACTGCTAGCAAGCAGTAGATCTATGCAAAAAGTGTTAAAAAAAACAAAAGCTTTAAAAGAGGTTAATACTCACCTGTGTCTTCCCTGCGCGCTCCCGTCCGAAAATGTGAACATCCTTGGGCGGCCGCAAAGCATCTTGGGGCGGGCGCATGCGCAGTTCACATTTTCGGCCAGGACACAAGGAGAGGCACAAGGTAAGTCTATGGACGTGTGCACCCGCATGCAGACACCGTGGGACAGGAAGTGCCAGCAAGGACAGAGGAGTCAGCGCTGGATCGGAGACTCGCCCCAGCGCTGGAGGGACAGATGAAAGCAACAGGAAAGAAGAAGATCGGATTAAGAAACATAATTTAAGGTAAGTGCTTTCATTAACATTGGGGGGAGGGGGAAAAATGTGACTTTAATGTCACTTTAAGCCTTTTGTCGCGCTTAGTTTCAAACAACAAAACATCTAGGTGTGAACGGGGACCAAGGCTCCATTCACACCTAGGCGACACCTATTACATGTGTTTTACGCACGTTTTGCTTTTAGTGTTTTTGTGCATATGTTAAGTTGTTTTTATGGGCACATTATGTGACATTCATAAGAATGGGCAAAAAGCACACAAAAATAATTGCAACGCGAGTTTTCAAGCATTTTCTATTGTGTTTAAAACACACTGAAATCTGCCTAAAAGTAGCTCATGTACTATTTCGGGTGACAGGTATATCTCTGCTGGCGACAAAACTCACGGGCATTTTCTCAGGCTTAGATTTGAGCTACAAAACACCTAGGTGTGAACGGGGACTGAAAGCATCAAAATATGGTGTCAACTGATTATGAAATTTAGGAAATCCATAGTATCATTTAAAACCAGTTTAAAGTGACACTAAACTCTGGAGTTAAATCTTATTTGTGAATCACTCAACAGTAGATCCTCAAATGAGTTTGGAGTGGTGGCTACTTTCTAACACACACAGGGGCCATAGAGAACAAAAGTAGCTACTTGCCAGAAGAAAGGACAGTGTCAGCACCAACAGCCGAGTGATACACAAATAACATACATTTCTGTTAAAAGTTATATACAAGTGAAACTCGAATAATTAGAATATTGTGCAAAAGCTCATTTAAGGTGTCATTAAGTCCAGGGTCAACGCAGCCAGGAGATTTTGGAGCACTTCATGTATGACTAGCTCTATGGGGATGCTGATTTCCTTTTCCAGCAGGACTTGGCACCTGCCCACACTGCCAAACATTTTCTGAGATTGTGGATTTGGGGTTTTCATGAGCTGTAAGCCATAATCATCACAATTATGACAAATCACGGCTTGAACTATCTTGCTTTGCATGTAATGAGTCTATTTCATATATTAGTTTCAGCTTTTAAGTTGCATTTGTGAAATAAATTAACTTTTGCACGATATTCTAATTATTCGAGTTTCACCTGTATAATAGTTACTAGGTACTTGAATGTGTTTTTAAGGTTTATCTCCTGAGTTTGTGTCACTTTAAAACCAGAACTGTTTACTACTGCCACTACTTCTATCACCATCACTACCGCTGCTACTAATACTGTAATAGTTTATGTCAATTACTACTATCATGATGATGATAATAAAAAATAAATTGACTTGGAAAAAAATTCCACTTTTTCATTTACCCTGATAATGTCTCTAACTACAAGAAAACTCATGAAACAACTTGTGAAGCCTCATCTGCATCGTTAATTCAGCACTACGCACCGGAGGCTGATTTATAATCTCTGGCCTGGACTTAATAGAAGCTGAGGTGTCAACCAGAGAGATCAATACTTGGATTTCTTAGTGCAGACTAGAGAATGAAAACTGAAAATGTTCATTATAGGCAGTGGCCATATATTTATTTTTTCTTCTTTTTCATAAATCAGCTTTCTGCTTTTCTACTTGCAGCCAGCCTGGCCTTAGAGATAATGAAAACAAATAACTATCGACAACAGTATCAGAAAGGAGAGTAACATGCTAGAACAGCATCCTTTTAAAACGAATAGGTTAATATAGTACCGGTAACCTCAGCTGTGACACTACAATTTAATGGACCCTTTGATCAACTTAAAACAATTGCAGGCGAAAGCCCCAAAAATCAAGTATTTTAAATGCTTAATTGCAGCATTTTCTTTTCCATAAATTTGTTTTTTATCAACTTGAAATGTGCCTTTGAAGTCAGTTCCCTAGCACAGCCCTCTCTCGCTCTCCTTCTGGGAATATCTAATTACTCTCTGTGCTGGCCTAGCTCCTCCTCTCCTTTCCTGACATTTCTTCACCCCCCTACCTAACCTTTTTTTTGTATCTGCTGGAGAAGAGCTGAAGGAGAAAGCTATAGTGCATCACTTGACTGACAGTTCTGAGTCCACTGGGGCTGTTTATATCACATCCAAGATGGTGGCACCCATCACCATTCTTGATGTTTACACAAAGGAGGCTTTTACAGTTAAATAACATGCATAAAATAAGTTTGTTTGTTTTTACATTCAATGTTTATTAAGGGTTTTAGGAAAGTGTACAAAGGAAAAGAGAAAAAACATCTTACAGTAGTACATGAAATTACATACATCAATTCGAGCAACTTAACACATACTTTCCTAAGATTCACGAGTTGGTAAAATGCAGGGAATATCATATACATTAATATAACAACCTTGTCCCAAAATAGACCCTTGCCGTCAAAGGGCAAGTAATGTCTCTAGCGGAGGGTGGTGAGCAGAGAAAGTGGAATAGTTGGACCTTACTCCAGAGCCATAAATGGGCTCAGTGAGGATCAGAGGACACCGGTTCTAGAGTATACCAGTCATTGTGGGTAATAAAATGTTTAACCAGAAACTGAGCGTTTTGTACCATAAAGCGGATACAAGAGTCCTATATGCCCGGGACAAAGCTGGGATTACCCAACACTGGGAACATCAGGGATGGAGATGGAGAGATATCTTCCTTCTGAAAGAACCGATGACAAATGACCCATGTGGGGAATACGGTGTCATGGGACCTCACTGATTGTGGCATGTTGTCCACTCACCAGGGAACTGCGGAGAGGAGAACAGCAACCTCCGTTTCTTCAATACCCACCCATTGCTTCAGGGAGCCGTGTCAACACCAGTCCACATATCACGTATCTGGCTGGAGACTGGTTGGATGAGGAGGCTCCCCTTGCACCTTGTGTCCCCCAAACTCTGAGGATGGGAACAGAGTCTGGGAAACAGCAAGTAGCCAGTGGATAGGGCAACACCGTGCCAGCCAGAAGTCCAGAATAAGGATCGGGTAGAGCAGAGCCAAGTCACACCAGGCAGACAGCAGGGTACCAGAGCAGTAGGCAGAATCGAGGTCAGACAAGGGGTCACACCAGTCGGGCAGCGAAGTACAAGGGATGAGGCAGAGGCAAGGTCCAGTAACAATTCCAAGGTCAGAAGGCAGGCAGCAATCAGGAGCAGTCAGGTTCAATCCAGGTCAAGATGCAGGAGCAGTAAACAGGCAGAGCAAACAGGATCACAGGGAACAGCAGAAAGACCATCCAGCAACTAAGTCCAGGCTGTGCTTGCTTTAAATAGGGAGATCAATTCAGAGTTACTTCATCACTTCCTGTGCGCCAGAATAGCGTGCCTGTGCGCATACGTCCCAATGCACTATGGTCTGAAAAACGGGACCACGCACATGCAGTGTAGACCCGGTTACCTTCCCAGGGGTGTCAAACTCAATTTAATCGACATTGTGGTTGCAAGACTATATAAATGTATCTAATCTTTATCATAATTGCTTCTGCATTCGATTATCATTGGTTTTAGTAATAACTTAATACCTAGATCTGAAAGTAGAAGTCTAGGAAATGGCCTGGTGGGCCTGATTCGGCCCCTGGGCCTTGAGTTTGACACGTGTGCCTTACACCACAACTATGTTTAACAAATATGTTTAATGTACATATCATTTTCTACAAAGATTGTTGTTGAAATTAATGGTCTGCTGACAGGGTCTCTTTAAACACTACTTGATTAAAGAGCCATGGAATTGAACAATTATATCTAAATTTGTTTTTTAATTAATACAATTAACTATGCTCCCATCCTAATGGATGACAAAATTGCTGAAAGACCATGCTACATTAGTTGTCTAAAACATAAATTAAACCTGCTCTGCCACTAAAATCAAAGTTATCTCTGAAAGAGCTCTCTGCAAAGAATAAAATAAATACTCACCTCTCCTGCTACCCACAGCGCTACACACCTCACTAATGCAGCTTTTCAGAATGTCAATCTCCGGATCTCCTGATGTATTCCGTGGTTTCTCCCACTGACCACTATGTCACTACAGGATACAGTAGTGATGTAGGGGTTAGTGGGAGGAACCACTTAGTACAATGAGGGACCATGATATTGACACTTCCAGAAGTGTTGAAAACTTCAGGCAATGATTTTGTTACACTGGAACAGTATTCGTGGCATGGACAGCAGGAGAGGTGAGTATATACTTTCCATTTTGCATGGAGCTATTTTATTTAGAACTTTGATTTTACCAACAGTGTTGCTTTAAAGAAAATATTTAATGAGAGATATAAAGAATCTGCCATAGCTAAGCTACCCTTTTGAAAACATTAATTGATTTGGCTGTTAGGTTGATGCTTAGTCTTCAATACTTCATATCACTGAGATTGAACAGGTATAGAGAAAAGGAATGCTGACTTCCTCCAACTATGAGTTGTTGCATCCTTGTTCCAGACTGTGAATAAGAAGTGTTGAAGCCAGACACAGCCAGACTAGCTTTTGTGAAAGGAAGTCAGCAATGGCAGCCTTCATAGGCAGACTTTGTCTCATGATGGGTGTACTTGTAGTTTGTTACACCAATTCATTCTTCCCTTGCTGCATCATGATTTCTGCACTACGGCAAAAGATTGCACAGTACTAATAAAGTGTGGGAATACTGCAAGTGCTGTGATGTAGCAATAAACTAGTAATGCGTGCAAGTAAGCACTAAGTTTTAGGGCTTGTTCACATCGAAAGCGTGTGCGTTCCAGAGCGGTAGCTGCTGGAACGCACCGCGATCGCTGAGAAACTTCCCCCCGCGTTTTGGGGCGGGAGGGGGCGTGGCAGTGCATTGAATTCAATGGCACCGCTTCCATGCCCGCAGTGTGATCGGACGCGTGGCAAAACTTTGCCAGGGTTCCGTTCCACTGCAAACGCAAAAGATAGGGCTTGCTCTAAGTTTTGCCATGCGTCCGATCGCACTGCGGGCGGGGGGGGCGTGGAAGCGGTGCCATTGAATTCAATGCACCGCCACGCCCCATCCCGCCCCAAAACGCGGGGGGAAGTTTCTCAGCGATTGCGGTGTGTTCCAGCAGCTACAGCTCTGGAATGCACACGCTTTCGGTGAGAACAAGGTCCCTTCATGTCTCTGCAGTTCAGTGCTGTGCATTACCGTGCATGACATTAAAGCAGTTAATTCATTTGAATAGTTTGCCGATGGACCACAATAAACCTAAATTCAGACCTGAACTATTCTTTTAAACCCAACGTACCACTATACAGGGTAGTATATTTCCATGAGTTGCGCTATAATGCAGATGGGTTAAAAATACACCGATTAAGTGCATTGGGGTGCAATTCAAAATTAATGGTTTAGTGCATCGGGGTACCATTCAAAATTAATGGGTTTTGTGCGCTGGAGTGCCATTTAAAATGAATGGTTTTGTGCGCTGGAGTGCCATTTAAAATGAATGGTTTTGTGCCTTAGGGTACCGTTCAAAATGAATAGTTTGGTGTGTTAGGGTGTCATTGAAAATGAATGGTTTAGTACTGTGGGGTGTCATTCAAAATGAATGGTTTGGTGCAATGGAGTGCCATTCAAAATCAATAGTTTGATGTGTTGGGGTACCAACCAATCCGCGGTACATGTGTTGTGGTAACATGAATTACAACAAAGCATATGCATGAAGCATGCCTTAAAAATCAATCAAAGCAACATGTGCGTAATGTCGTTTTGTCTCAGCAGATGCATATTTTTTCATTTGTCTAATTTCCACACTGACTTATGTGAAAAGAAAAATGCCACGCCAACGTGCACCTGTGCAGAGATAACATGGAAGCTGCCACTGCTGTTCTCTGTTTCTAAAATAAAGCTAGTTGCCTGGCTGTTATGCCAATCTGGCATGATTACTTTTGTGAGGCACAGACCAGAAACAAATGACCTTTCTCTGACTGTCTGCTCTGCATACTTTGTTTCATTTCAGTAGTTCCTAAAGTATTAAAGCCAGGAGCAACCATTCAACTTGCATTCTTTGAAGCAGCCCTTATATGCATGTCAGTGCAGGTTACCCATAACAAAATACTTAGAGAAAATGTATTGTCTATGGAAAGAGTTTGAAGAATAACTAACAATCGCATGCTGCACAGAACACTCTACAGCCTATTATAGTGTTGCAACGGCCCATCAGTTTCAAGTACTCTGTATGAAAAGGTAATGTGTTCGAGACAGTTGGTCGTGTTTGCTATAAAGTGAAGACAAGTATGCATCTGTGCAATCCTTACTAAACTGACTTGTTGTAATTCCACTTGTATCCACTTGATGGACACAGAGAACTATAATCCACAGATATGATCTGCAATCACTCCTTACAATTGTTACCTGCAACTATCATTTTAACTTGACCTCTCCATGTATACTAAAAATGTGCCCATTTTACAATAATTGCTTACAAAATAATTCATTCTATATATGTACAAATCCTACATATATTGTCCATAAGTCTTCGCCTTTATCACCCAATTTTGCTTAGCACTCTGAAGCTTTTATGTCCCATAAATGTGACTTTTAGCTACGATTGTCATTCAGTCGTGTGGCTGGATAAATCAGTTTTCAGCACTGAAATAAACATCTTTGTGTTCTGTCGTTTGAAATATAATTCTGTCTATAAAAAAGTCTGAATATATCTCTTCTATTATAATAACTCCTATTCATTTATATAACAAGTCTGTACATTCTGTCACCTCATTCCTATTTATACAACTACTATCGCCAGTTCCATTTTTTTATTCCTCTATATAATTCTTTAATTCTTTCCTATTTTTCCATGTAACCGCAGCACTACCTACAATATTTCTGTTCCTGCCCCCATGTCTCTGACCTATGTGGTATCACGGCAGAAAACTGCTGAATTTGTGAGTTTTATATTATATTCAGACCTCTTCAGAGAGACATTGTCCTGAACTCTACAACCCCAGATATCCCAGAATCCTCTTGTTCAGTAGTTCAAGAACAGCCTGCGGGTGAATTTTGGGTTATATCAGTTCCCCTTAGTAAATCCCATAAGTGAACAACAATAAAGAGGTAGACACAGCAGTAAAACAGTTCCGGTGTTTAATGGGGGGGAGCAGTATATTAGGATCTGACCCTTTCTATATAATAGTAAACGGTCTGAAGAAAGAAAAATGATGTGATGCAAGAGCAGAGAGTGAATAGAGCTGCCAGGAGGGAAACGATCGGGGAGGGAGGATATGAGAGGGAGAAGAATTGATGTAATGAAAGGGAAGACAATTATTTTGACTGTCATGTAAATCAATAATTACACCTAATTAATCGGGAGCTAACCTCTTAATTGCGAGCTGCTACCGCAGCAGCCACAGGGCTATATTTAACCCTTGGCATAGTAAGTAACACAATTAAGAAACATCCAGACAATTTCATTTCTCTTTTTTTTATAGTCTTTTTTTTCAGACCTTTACAAAACTACCCTTTTACACAACAGCTGAGCTGCCCCAGTATACTGGATTTCAAAACTCCTCATCTTACACAGACACCAGCTGCCTTGTAATTCTCTGGGATCTTGTGAATACCAAATGCCCTACTTTAATTGGAAGGCCCTCTGACATAAACACCAGCTGCCCTAAAATATTTTCGTAGCAGACCTCGCATAATTGTCGCCCCAGGCCTCCGTAAAAATGAAGTTCCCGGCCTCTGACTGCCATTAAAGTGAGTCCGGATCTCTCCAAAATTCTCACCACCTTACTCAGTTAAAATGATTTGTTTTGTTTAACAGTTGGACCAACAGTTGCCACACTGATCATATGTCTGGCTCTGATGCCGCTCTCCCCAATGGAATTGGAGTGCTGAAACGTGGAGCACTTCCGAAAACCAAAACTAAACAGAATGTGCTTCGAAAAGCTATTTCCAAAATAGCTATAAACTACTTGAAGGTGTCATTTTGTTCACAGTGCTGCTAAGCATAGTAGAATGTGTGGGGTTTTTTATGTTAAGGGCTGCCTGCAATATCTCTGGCTGTTGTGTTTTTTTTTTAACTAGATTTTTTTGTTTGTTTGTTTGTACGTACAGTTATATTAGGTAAATAATGTTACTTTAAAATGAGTTTGTGTAACAAACAAAAAACTATACTGAATAATAAATTAACAACATATTCAGCCCCTGCTGCTTTTATTAGACAATATTGCTGCTTGTTTTGAAGGAAAACGTAAGTGTACTTTCAGTTAATAAACATTTTAAAAGTAATTTTTAAAGTGTCGTTCACTATTTTTATGTGCTTGCAGTTTTGCATATTTTGATTACTGTAGTTTGCATACAGATTGTGTTCATTCTAGCTGTCATTGTCAGGAGATATGATTATTATTCAATCTTAAAGCAGAACTTGTGGGGGGGATTATCCCTTGCATTTGGGGCTACCAAATGCACTGCAAGGGTTATGTGCTCGTTTGTGTCTAGGTTAGAAAAAAAAACCTGTTATACTCACCCAATCCTTGGATCCTCGGACTGCCGTGCTCCCAACGCTGTAGCAGTCTAAGGATCCTCTAGTAATCACATTCTATACATAGTGTATGGACGTGAGGACACTGAGTGACATTCCATCGCTGCAGCAGAGGAGGAGAGAGGCTGGAGGGAGTGCTGGCACAGATGGCCGGAGCTGAGGTTCAGGTGAGTATTAGTGATGGGCTGCATGTTCGAATCGAACATAGGTTCGACTCGAACATAGCCTGTTCTAGCGTTCGCTGAACGCCGAACAATGCGGGATGTTCGCGGTCTCCTCGACCGCGGAACATCACACAATGCACTGCGCCCTCCGAAACTGTAATTGGCTACAGTCTTCTGAAATATATATATATATATATATATATATAACCAGGCAGCATATTTAAAGGAATTTTTCATTTATAATGTTTTATTTTAAGTGATGTTAAATCACTGCTCCTTTAAAATTTTTATTTTTTAAAAGTGTTTTTTTCATTGATACATGTCCCCCAGGGCAGTACCCGGATCCCCATACACTTTTTATGGCCAATAAATTGCATATAAGGCTTCAAAATGGGGACATTTAATTTTCTGAGTTCTACCCCCATAGACTTGCATTGAGTTCCAAGTTCGAATTAGAACTTTTCCCATGTTCGAAAGTTCGAATTAGAATCGAACACGGGGGTGTTCGGCTCATTCCTAGTGAGTATAACTTTTTTTAGACAACAACAAGCACTTAACCCTTACAGTGCGGGGGTAGCCCCACTGCAAGGGTTAAGAATTTTTCTTTAATGACTGCTCATATATAGGTATGGGTGAATCTTCCCAGGTTTGATTCACCAAGGTTGGGCCAATCTTGGTTGTGATTGTTTGTAATTTGGTAAACCGGAACATAGTGGCAAATTACACTTAAAAGAGAACTATGGGGTAAATGTTTTTCCCCGTAGCTCTCCTAAGGGTCACAGGAGGACATATACTAGCGTCCTCCCGTGACCCAAAGCTCAGTATATCGCGAGCTACAGCTCGCGGTATACTGAGACCGCCGCACCTGGGACGGATCCCGACATTACTGTTGAGATCCACCCAGCTGCGTGAGTGACAGCTGGCTCTGCCTATCTAGAGGCTAAACAGCTGTGCCCACCCCTCCCCTGTTCGTTCCTCCACTCAGCGGTGGAGGATCGGAGAGGGGGAATCCCTCCGGGAAGCGGTGACTGTCAGTCACCGCTCACTGCAAGGAGACGATCGGGAAGTGAGCGAGCGATGGTATGTGTTCGCTCACTTCCCGATCTATTGAGACAATTTAATTGTCACACGTCGGCTCGAACTATGAGGGTGAGTGATTTTCACTCCCCTCATAGTTCTCCTTTAAGTCTAAAGGGAAGGAGGGAGGAAATCCTGTTTTTAAATTCTGGCCATTTTTTGGACTAATAGACAAACTACTGTCTGACAAGACATGAGGAGCCAAACACTGCCATAGGGAAAATGTACCAATGCAAAAATACATTAATAAATAAATAAAACAAATACCATACAGTGGGGAGAGGGGTTGTTTCATGTGACTTCAAGGGCAACATTGAAAATACACAAATCCTTTAAAAACCCATACACTTGGGAGATGCCTCAAAGTTGTGGTGGATAGGGGTGTGCTAAACGTAAGTGATGCAATGCAAGGTGGTTTAGATGCACTTCTTTTCATTCACATCTGGACATTCCAGTGCTCCATGCTTTGAGTTCTGAAAGCCTAGACTCTGAGCCACTCCCCTGCTCCTCCATCAAAAGCTTTGATCCTGAGACAACAATGTACTTGCACAAAAAAATTGTAGGGTATTAAAAAGTTACTCCAAATAAAACCAAAAAATGGAAAGTCAAAAACAATATATATAAGAGAGAAGGAAAATATTGTTAGCAAAGGAATTGTTAATAAGTTAATTAATTAAAAATGTTCTATTTCTGAATTTAGGCCATAGGGTCTTAAAGTGACATTAAAGTAAAAATTGTTTTTTTCTTTCTAGGGTTTTTTGGAGAACCTGTATTAGGAACATTGTAGCTGCCCTACCATTTTTTTTAACATTTAGTGTCTTCTAAGCTTCACACCACCTGAGCGCAATATTAACATTGCCATAATCACTATACTCATTCCTACCAGTCATATCCAAATTAAGTTTGGGGACATACTGCTGGCAAAATTACTAGGACTATTGTGATTTGTTTGGCAAATGACTTTGTATTGTAATACAAAACATGTTATTGTGAAAATGAGTTGGGCCTATGGAGACTGGCTGTAATGACCCGTTAGGTTATGACTGGACTCTCAACTGCGGAGTGCACTAGTGACTTGACAGGGTTCAGTTATGATTTGGTGATATGGTTTGGAATCAGTATTCATCATTCCCTGCTGCTTAACAACTTATAAGTATGGTCTGAGCAGATGAGTGAGAGTGGGTGCATACAACATGCGTCTCTACTTAATCCCGCATAAGTTAAGGTGAAGGCTGAGATGTCATTCTTGTAGAAGATTGTATATTATCAGGAAATTAAACATAATAAATTAAATGCTACCGCTACAACATAATAAATGTTCCTATACTTTATTGTGGTAAAGGTGTCCATGATCACATACTTGATTATTCCTTATACAAATTAGCGAGAACACATTCAACCAATAACTATACAGTATTATGTATGGGAAAACGAGCATCAGATGAACTTGAGAAAAATAAGGCAATAGGGAAATTTACAACCTACTTCTTTCTAGTATGATATGTTAAAAACATTTGCATATACACTATATTACCAAAAGTATTGGGACACCCCTCCAAATCATTGGATTCAGGTGTTCTGTGAAATTTCCTTGCTACTAAATATTCCGTGGTCACCTGTTACTGGATTATAACAAAGTGGAAGCAACTGGAACAACAGCAACTCAGCCACGAAGTGGTAGGCCACGTAAAATGACAGAACGGGGTAGGCGCATGCTGAAGTGCACAGTGCGCAGAAGTCGCCAACTGCCTGCAGAGTCAATAAATACAGAACTCCAAACTTCATGTGGCCTTCAGATTGGCACAACAACAGTGCGTAGAGAGCTTCATGGAATAGGTTTCCATGGGCGAGCAGCTGCATCCAAGATTTACATCACCAAGTGCAATGCAAAGCGTGGGATGCAGTGGTGTAAAGCACGCCGCCACTGGACTCTAGAGAAGTGGAGACGTGTCTTCTGGAGTGACAAATTATGCTTCTCTGTCTGGCAATCCGATGGACGTGTCTGGGTTTGGCGGTTGCCAGGAGAACGGTACTTGCCTGACTGCATTGTGCCAAGAGTAAAGTTTGGTGTAGGGGGGGTTATGGTGTGGGGTTGTTTTTGCAGGGGTTGGGCTTGGCCCCTTATATCCAGTGAAGGGAACTCTTAAGGCATCAGCATACCAAGACATTTTGGACAATTTCATGCTCCCACCTTTGTGGGAACAGTTTTGGGATGGCCCCTTCCTGTTCCAACATGAGTGCGCACCAGTGCACAAAGCAAGGTCCATAAAGACATGGATGAGTGAGTTTGGGGTATAGGAACTTGACTGGCCTGCACAGAGTCCTGACCTCAACCTGATAGAACACCTTTGAGATGAATAAGATCAGTAACTGAACTCACAAATGTGCTTCTGGAAGAATGGTCAAACATTCCCATAGACACACTCCTAAACCATGTGGACAGCCTTCCCAGAAGAGTTGAAGCTGTTATAGCTGCAAACAAGACATTTTGGACAATTTCATGCTCCCACCTTTGTGGGAACAGTTTTGGGATGGCCCCTTCCTGTTCCAACATGAGTGCGCACCAGTGCACAAAGCAAGGTCCATAAAGACATGGATGAGTGAGTTTGGGGTATAGGAACTTGACTGGCCTGCACAGAGTCCTGACCTCAACCTGATAGAACACCTTTGAGATGAATAAGATCAGTAACTGAACTCACAAATGTGCTTCTGGAAGAATGGTCAAACATTCCCATAGACACACTCCTAAACCATGTGGACAGCCTTCCCAGAAGAGTTGAAGCTGTTATAGCTGCAAAGGGTGGGTTAACTCAATTGACTTTTGGCTGACTGAGCAGGAAATAGATGAAATGCTATCCGTGGCCAGCTTAAGTGTTTGAATCAGATAGTTTTTATTAAACAGTTTTACGAAATTACAAAAATTAATAAAAGAAAAGTGTGAAGCAAAAAAATAGAAGCTATGCAGAAGAGCACAGGTAACCATGGTCACAGTAGGATTACACAATTTGTAAAAAATGTGAATTAGTCATATCTTGTAGTAATTAGTTACATTCCAAAGAGAGCCCCATAACAATGAATTGTCAGGGGTATCAAAACATACGTGAACATTAATATTTATCTCATGGATAAGGACCATATAATTAAGTGTGTAAACATGTCATACCTTGGAAACCACCCAAGGAAACATAGTAGAAATGGCATCATCTAAGGAGAAGGAGATGACCTATACTCAAGCCACCTTCCTCAGATCATAAAATATTTACCCAGGGTACCTCAATGTTGAAATGTAAAGGATATACAGTAGGTCTGTCTAGCTCTTTCATCAATTCACCTCCAGAGGGTTAGATATGGCAGATCCATTTAAGTACAAGCACCTGGCGAGCAGCAAAAAGTGCTCTGGATATGGCAGTAACCATAAAAAGGACAAGGCCAGGAGACTCATAGACACCCAGAATGCAGGTGAGCAGAGTGTTAGGGATAGAGGTTGCATAAACAGAGTTACGCACATCTAGGATTTCATGCCAGTAGCGTTTCAGCTTTGGTCAGCTCAACAATAGATGAACAAGTGAGCCTGGTTCCAAACACCATTTTGGACCACATCACGCTCTCTCCCATGATGGACTATACATTTACTAATTTTACTAGTTTACTAACTTGTATTGAGATTATAGTCCATCACAGGAGTGAGTTTGGAGCGGTGGCTACTTTACAACACACACAGGGACCATGGGGAACAAAAGTAGTCAGAAGGAAGGACAGTGTCAGCATGAATTCAGAGATGATTTGAGGATCTACAGCCGAATGATACACAAATAAGATACATTTTTTGTTAACAGTCAAGGTACTTGAACGCATTTTTAAGATTTCACTCCTGAATTTAGTGTCAACCTTAACCTCCGATTATCCTGCATCACAAGTCAGACAGACCAGCAGATGGACGGGCACCTGAGATAAATTAATCATTTAAAGGTTTACTCAAGCCTCCATATGACATGACCAGCTTATTTTTTTCCAGAATTATACTGACGGGTAGATTGAAATATGTAGTTTTGCTTTCACGAGATACAACAGAAAATATAATAACAGTAATTTGCAGGTAATCTTACCTTCAATTGAGCGGTATGAAAATGTACAGTAAAATTATTACTCAGTAGACAACACTCCCTAATATCCTTAAGAAACGTTATTGACTTCACACTCTATTATAAACATAAGTAATATCAGAAAAAAAATCTTGTTTTAGAAAGAAATGTACATACAGATTTGCTAAGAGTCTAATTTTCCAAATAACCTAAATAGTAGACTTTGGAAGGAAGACATGGGGTAAGTGTACAGAAGTCCCTTCCTTATTGTGCATGTACCGAATATATAAGTAGGTTAAGCTTTGGAGTAATGCTAAACCTTTACAACCGTATCTAAAGAGAATGTTCAGTGGTTTGGGATAAACTGTATTTACTTTAGGACTAAAAAGATTCAATTAAAAAAGAAAAGGTTTGTGGTTAGTTAAAGTGACATTAAAGGCAAAGCGTTTTTCCCCTCCCCCCAATGTTAATTAAAACACTTACCTTAAATTATGTCTAATAATCCGATCTTCATCTTCTTTCCTGCAGTTTTCAGCCTTCTCTCCAGCGCTGCGGCGAGTGTCAGATCCATCGCTGACTCCTCTGTCCTTGCTGGTACTTCCTGTCCCACGGTGTCTGCATGCGGGTGCACGCGTCCATAGACTTACCTTGCCTCTCTCCTCGTCTCCCAGGCCCGACAAACCCGAACTGCGCATGCGCCCGCTCCAAGGTGCTTTGCGGCCGCCCAAGCATTTTTGAATTGTCAGACGGGAGCACGCGGTTAAGACCGGGGTAAGTTTAAACCGCTTTTAAAGCGTTTTTAAAAAAAAACCTTTTTCCATATATCTACTGCTTACTAGCAGTAGATATATGCAAAAAAACAGAGCATTTAGAAATCCTTTAAATACAAACTATTGCATATGAGTATTTTGTATTCTCATTTTCAGCTAGTGAGTGGAGCTTTAGGCTCCCTTTCACATGTTTTACAGGCTGTTCTTACCTGCTTTGCTGAAAAACATTTGTAGTTTTTAGAGCCTAATAGCTGAAATATACAAATGCTTCACTTTGTTTCCTTGTGCAGAAAGCTCCATCCAAAGTTTCAATGAGACAGATACAGTCTGAATGTAAATGGTTCCTGCTGTGCTCACTCTTTAGAAAACGCATATGGGGGAATTTACCAAAACTGGAGCAGACAAAATCTAGAGCAGTTGCCCATGGCAACCAATCAGCTTCTCTCTTCGGTTTGTTCAGTTAAGATTTGAAAATGAAAGAGAGAAGCTGACCGGTTGCCGTGCAAAGCTGCTCCAGATTTTGTCTGCTCCAGTTTTGATGAAGTCCCCTCACAGTGTCCTGTGAATTCATTGTCCGGGGTCCACGCGAATAGAATTTTTTTTTCAAAAAATATTTTATATAAATATAAAAAACAATTAAATAAAGCATCAGTTCAAAGCATATAAAAAAATATAAAGAAATATTTTATTTTTTTAAAGTTTCCCTTTAGGCCTTCTTTACATGCTATTTCCATCATCTCCCAATATAACAGCATTCAAAATCAGCAGCTCTAGCCTCTTTCCCTTGTTCTGGGCCTGCTTAAAAGAGAACTATGAGGTGAGTGATTTTCACTGAACCTCATAGTTTGAGCCGGCTGGGTGGATCTCGACAGTAATGTCCAGGGGACAGTAATGTCCGGGATCCGTCCAGGCTGCGGCGGTCTCAGTATACCGCGAGCTGTAGCTTGCGGCATACTGAGCTTTGGGTTACGGGAGGACGGTAGTTTGTGTCCTCCCGTGACCCTTAGGAGAACTATGGGGAAAAACTCTTACCCCATAGTTCTTCTTTAACAAAACAATTCTGATATCACTCTCTCTCAGCAAAACCTACCTTAATGTCATTTACATTAAATTGGATTTAAAGTCCACTGAACTTACAGTACCTTCCAAAGCAACCTTCTGCAATGCGACATCCACACTCTTCCTCATTGGAGTTTCCATCTGTGCTCATATTTTTTCTGGGTTCTGCAGCTTTGGCCATCTTGATTGGCTGGCCTGGGAGGACTTCACTCCTGTACATGCACACAGGGGTTAATTCATCCCAGGAATCAAGACATGCAAAAAATGCACACTGAGCTGCACATGCGCAGCTCAGTGTACAATCTTTACAAATTTGTTAGCAGGTGGTTCAGCTTTTATTGAAGATGAGATATACAGTCTATTCTTTAATAAAAGCCTACTTGCTATAGCCCCGCTTTAAAAAGATGTGTAGAATATGGTATAAAATTGCATAGTGATATTTAGGAGAGAGTGTCAAATCATAAGGTCTGAGAGTACAAATTTACCTGAATGTTAAAGAGCTTTTATCATCATTTAGTCAGAAGTGAGCACTGAGTTTTGAGATCTACACTAAAAAGGTTTTCATTTATGAAGACCTGTGTGAGGTGCAACTTTCAGAAATGAATCACAAAATTGGTTTGAGTCAGCAGCAATATATAAGGAAATCCATTTATAAATACAGAGAGATTAAAAAAGAGGCTCAACAGAAGCCTATGACATACTATAGAAGGAAAAACGGAATGCAAGTGACAAGCTTATGCTATGGCTCATGCATATAAATGGGTTCGAAAAATTCACAAATATGACACACAGTCATCCACACATTTTTCCAAATGACAGCTAGTTCAAGGGAAGCAGTCAATGTGACACATCACTATCCCAAAGAAGTTACCATCACAACAGACCAAGGACCAATCAAAAATCCATTTCAAAAGCTGCACAATTACAACAGCTTATCACTAATGGGACACAATTCAGTCAAAAGGAAAACTTGTCCATTATATTAGGAAAGCCAGTACAAGAAGATTTCTACATTTTACATAGTCCTACATAACTGCCAACACGCACATCACAAATGAATTTAACTGTAACCGGATGCAATGTATCTCTATTGTTAGCATAGACATATGAGAAGAAAAACAAATTAAGAAAAACAGTGATAAATGCACAACACAGTTATCTCCCAACAAAACCGAGAAAATGCAGATTAATAGGAGGCTCAAGATGAAGTCATCTGCTGGGGACCAAATTTGAAGGTCTAAGTTTGCAAAATACACTAATTTTGAAAGTCTTGTAATAATTGTAATAATTATAATGCAGATCTTTAAAGGGGGACTGTTTTAAAGATGAAAACCGAGAACAGTATGGGCACAGAAAATGGTGAAGACGGTATAGAATTTAGGAACAAATATATTTCTTACATGTTTTCACTTTCAGCAAATATGTTTTTTTGTACAACACAGGTTTCTAAGGATATGGGACAATTCAAAACCCAGAAAATGACCAGCATCTCTTTGATAAGGGCAATAGCCCTATCAGTCATTACTGTCACTTATCAAAAGGCAAGGTCCATTTGAATCGTGGTCATCATACTCAGGGCCATCCCTATAATGAGGCAGCCTGAAGCTGTCGCGTCAGGCAGCATCTCTTTTGGTCACATGGGCCATACACATCTCCCCTATCAGCTCTTAGCAACCTGGGATGCTCTGGCCGGCATCCTGCCCAGCTCCTGGCAACCAGTGACGTCCAAACAAATGTGTTCCAGGCGCATCACCATAAACGTATTTGCTCTAACACCTACTGAAGTATAAAAGAGAAGCACATGTTGTTGGTGTGTTCCTCCCACACATATAAACATTTTAATTCCAACTTGACAAGCTTAGGGTCATAATTTATCTTCATATCAACATTTTGTAGCCTCATTTATGACAGCAGCCAAACTGGTAGAAAAAGAGTAGTACTCTGTTCCAATCAAAATCTATGCTGCATGCACATGTGCTGATGGTAGTAGAAAGCAGCATGAGTAGAGGGATGAACTCATTATTGTGCTGCTTCTTCTGGTCCAACCAGCAAGCTTTTGATTCAATGTTCTTGGCCAAGCTGTGCTGCTGTAGCAGTGAAGGTCGACGATATGATTATGGTGCTTGGCAAGGGTTAACTGGATCAGAAATTTGGCTTCATATAGTTACAAAACATTTGGAATTTATTACAGCTTCTATATATGTATTTAAACGTTGGTGTTACTTGTTTGCTTGGAATTAGCTTTAAGCACACATGCCATGTCTTTGCATAATACATTCTATCCTGCCTCCCTTTCAATGAATGGCTATATTACATAGTATTTACTCTTTCTGTATTTCACACTTACTTAGTGCATTACAAAAATTCTTACTCACCAACAGTGCCATAGAGCTGGAAATACTTGCCGCCTACCCTCACACCCAGCCGTATACCAGTCATCTTCACCAGACTTCAGCAGCCCGTAGTTGCATGTCATTGCTATTACTTTTGCTTCCAGGGAGAAGGAGGTTAATAAAATCTCCTTTTCCACTATAAAACCTTATTTAATCTCTTCTCCTCCACTTTTAATAGCTCATCAAAAATCTCTTTATTATAAGATTTTGTGTGGATTGATATAATAAAACTGTAGGTCTGTGGGCAGGGAAGATAATATCACTTATTTAATGTGAGGATCATAAATCAAAGTCAGCAGGATTCTCTTCTCTCTGACAGGCACCTTGGAGAGAGAGAAATCCTATTTGGGATTAATTTACTAGTGGCCATGATGTTTATGATTCGCATGCATCCTGTGGACATAATAAGAGGCAGGATAATGATTTGAAATTGAGATTTTGTGGCATTAGAATTCAGTTTTGCTTTTTAATATATCGCAATCCCTTAAGTCTGCTCTTGACAACATGTAAAGAAGGAGCTGATGAATCCGAGGGAATAATACGAAAATGTAGGGGAGCTGCAGAATGTCTGGAAAGGAGCCCTTGTTCATTCAGTTTTTTTTGCCTACCTACAGAAGAGGGATCATTTTCACGTGATCTGGCTTGATATGGCCAGATTAAGAGAGGATTGTATGTCTATAAGAACACTCTGACCTTGTCAGACCCTTGCAAAGCCTTTAAGAGGAAGGGATCAATCAGCTGGATTTAATGTTTGCAACCGATTGATATTGTTTTGCCTAGAGATGGGTTGATACCAAGGGTATCTACGTCTCTTTCCTTAGCTAGTTTGAGGGTGCTTGTCTGCGTAAATATATTTTGGTGTTTAAATTGTGCTTGTATATCTAACCTTCATCTGATGCAAGGGTAGGTCCATCCAAAAGGGATTGTTTTTAATTTTAGATGGAGCCTGCATCAGCCCATAGCTTTTTATTTGTGTTGGGTACTCAAAGTGCTCCTCTGGTTCTCCTTTTCAGATAGTTCCAGACCCCTCCCAGGTCCACATCTGGCCTCCTGCAGACTTGAGGCCTACTCAGCTTCTCCAACTTTGTACATTCTACCCCCAGGCTAGGCCCGGGGGTGGACTGCCCTGAGCTCATGGTAATTTCTGAGTATTTATGCACATCCCCAGCATGCACCACTGGCCATGAAACACCTAGTGACTGGCTGGAAAGGCATAGACACTCCCAATGTTCCCCCATTGGCTGTCCCACTCTGTGGCAGGGTCACACACCACTGCAGGTAGGTGTAGACTATATGTGTAGGTAGGTGTAGATTATAGCAGAACACCTAGGAATAACCAAATTATTGCAGACTACAAATCAGCCAGACTGATTACAGCTCCAGCAACACTAAATAGAGTGGAGGGGCTACACACGTGTTGCAGCAAAACATACCACATAGTAACACACTACTGTGTGTTGTAGTGCGTTGCCTAACACAACAAATGCTACTGCTTCATTTTTTTGGCCACCCTGATGAATTGACAGCCCATTCATTTGATTTGTTTTAATGCAATGCTTTTTAATGGAACTCATCATAACGGGATATGTGAATGGACCCTTAATATGATGGGCAGCCTCACTGACCAATAGGGACGGCATCGGGCCAAGCTCAACTTTTACATGAAAAGTCTATAATTGGATATCATTTCAGCAGTCTAGATCTCTGGATTCAGTGATCGCTGATTTCACTGTTTAGACTTCTTTTTTATCAGTTCATCATTTTGAATCATCCAGGGGACAGGACAGGGGACTTTCCTTTAACAATTCTGGTTTTGGCCTTCACAAATTGTATCTAATATGATTATCTAGCAGCAGAAATTTTGCAGTGGCAACTGACAATTTTGTTCATGTGCATTACCTTTAATAACTACACTTATTTAGAATGGCTAATGGTCAAATGAATGAACGTTTATGCATTTAGCTATTGTTAGCCTAGACCCTTTCAGCACCTGTTTCTCAAATCAGAATATTATACTGTTAATACCTGCACCACACAGGAGGTTCAAGGAGGAGAGGCATGGGGGCTATTTAATGGTACCATTAACACATTGATTTCCAGGTCACCGAGCCTAAAGAGGAGAGCATCCTACATCCATATTTTCTATCCTGTGATGGAAATGCTTTTTTCTGGGGAGCAATTTCACATTGCCTGGTATTATGATTGCTAATCATTTGCTGGCCATCTTATGGGGATGTCATATGCTATATTTGTGGCTCCATTGCATTTATAGTACAGTTTACAACTGAGCATATAGCTGTCTGCTGTAAATTCTATTTTATATATATATATATATAACTGAACAGCACAAGACAAGGATTGTCCTCAGAGGCTTTGGAAAATCAGTTAACATACAGAGCATAAAAGAAGAACATCATTCCTCTTCGCATAGCTACTTTCTGAGTGCAAAGCCATTGCTTATTTAATAAGGTCTACAAGAACCACTGGTAAAAGCCTTTAGCGGCCAATCAGAAAGCATTCCTTTTCTGACTACAGAAAATGGAAATCTGATTGGCTGCTGTGGGTTACAGTACTTCACAATACTTTACTGTTTGCATTACCATAAAAATAGGCCCTAAACTTGAGTTTAACTGTAACAGCTAATATTATATAACACTTCTCCAATTCCCATTGTAAGTATTGAAGAGTAAGAATACTATTGATGTCACAACAAAACATTTTCTTCCTTTGCATTCAGGACTCAGGCATTGTTTATGGCAATCTTCTATTGTGTGGTTGATGAAAGCTAGTGTTACTGAGTAATAGGAAATGTCTGTCATTAAAGAATAAACCTGTTTGCAAATGTAGTGATTGGCTGAGTTGGAAATCAATAATTTCACTCCTCTGCTGTTCAACAGTAAAAAGAAAAACAATTGATTATTTGTCAAAAACCCTTTCAAGTCACAAAAAATGTTTTTTTCTGATGCACAGTGGACACACCTTGGACTTTGCAGTGCAAAATACGTTTCAATAATAGGTATGTAATCTCTAAGGCCTCATTCACACGGGTATGCACATCCAAACGTTGTGCATGCCCATGCAGAGACCTTCTCCTGGGAGGGGGGCAGACTGAAATTGTGTGCAAGTGCCTTTACATGGGAGGATGCAGCTGCACACAGCTACATACATCCCAAACTGTCATGCCAACTGTCTGAGCCTAAGTGCATGCACCCAGACCTGGAGGTTCGGGTCAGTGTGTAGCTCCATGCAGTCGTGCCCTCCCATAGGGATTACAGGTGACTGCACGCAATTACAGCCTGCACCTGTCCCTCCTAGTTAGTTGCAGTGAGCAACAGTTTTGTTTTAGTTTTAGATAGGGCTGGAGGAACACTCTGATAAGTTTGTAACTCCGTTGGAGAGATTTGTCCTCATTTCCTGTCCTGATCACCACCAGGAAATGAAGCAAATTTTTCCAATCAGGGCACAACTTTAGTGCTGCCACAGCAGCCTGTTTATTTTTATGCCCTTGGTATGTTCCCTATTCCCCATCCGGTGTAGTGCTAGTTAGTACAGTCTCTAGCTGGACACACTCTTCTGCCTTATTCTGCTCAATTTGGCTTCACTTTCCAAAAATTCTGGGCTTAAGAAAGGCATTGTCTTCTTGTACTTCAAAAGGAAACCTGGAAAAACATCCTTTGTACCACACTATTTGATGTAAAATGTATGTGGATTCAACATATACAGTATGTCTTATTGAAGAGTTAAGATGCCTGTGGATTGTTTCAAATTAGCAAATGGCCCAACTGTTAGCACAGACTGGGTCTGAGGAGGTTTGCCATTACATATATAGGCATTTGAAAAAAAAACAGCAGAAAAAAAGTGAACAAAGGTTGTAATCCCTTTCTGTGCTTTTGAAATGTAACTTTCATAGTGACATTGGAAAGATAAGGTATAACAGAAACACAGAAATAAAGAGTAATCAGTAGCCTTTTCAGCTGTGTGAATTGAGTCTTTATCCTTAAATTGCCCATTTTTATGTAAAACATTTTATGTAAAAAATGCCATCCCTTCCAGATTTTGGCTTAAATACCAAAACACACAGTATTACAGTATAGTCTATAAATTAATTCAATTTTTTATTAAGTATTTCAATTTATGTGTATATACAGTCTCCTCAAATATGCTACAGAAAGAACAGGGTTCATGGAATGCATTTCATTTTGTGCAAATATAGCTGTTTGAACAGTCTTCGGATCTTTGAGAGGGGGTTGCACAAAGTGCAATAAGAGTGATCTGACTTGCAGTAAGACCCCAGCTCACTAATGATGGCTAATTAAGTGACTCGTTCCATTTGTCAGTCATTATCAACATTTTGCAGCAATTAGCTTCCCTGCCCCAGATTTACATTCTGTCTTCAATGATAATCTCCTACGTCCAACCTGCGCTAAGCCTATAGACCACATTACAATGGACAGCAGCAAAAGGACCACATGCAGAGGCTATACCTTTTAGAATAATAAAAAGAATACTGTAATCAGCCAACCTCATTGCCCTTTTATCCAAGTGGAGATCCAATCCAATTATATATTCTATATCTTCCTGAAGGTACACATAGACATAAGATGAGGCAAAGTACAAAATCCTTACCGGGACTATATTCCCTAAAATACTATTGTAGTTTTGCTTCATTGCCATTTTGAATTTATAGATGAGCTCCAGGCCAAAGATGGAATACATTTAAGATAAATATATGGGAACTGTTTTACATACTAAAATGTACATAAAATGTATGCTATATGTAAATATTCAGAAACCCTTGTGATGCAGGAACCCCTTGCCAGACAGCATTGCCATTGCAGTGACATCACCTATTTTCCACTGCAGTTAAAGGAAATCAGCATGGTTACTGACAATTGGGTTATTTATTTTTAGTTCAAACTAGCAGGTAGAGCTTTAGTAATGTGTGTTTTTCCAGGGTATCATTACCTGCTGTAGTAAGAAAAACTATTGTTTAAATCAACCCTGGCATGACAATCTCCATATTTCACATATAACCATTTTCCAAATTTGGCATACCAGTAGAAGAAGAGGGTAAAGATTTACCTTGACAGCTGCTCATGGTACCAGAGCAGCGCTCTGTTAAAAAAAAAAAAAAAATCCTCCTCTGAAGTCCTCAGTGAAACTGACACTTAAGGTGGCCATACACTTTACAACCCTCGCAAGA
Organism: Nanorana parkeri; assembly: GCF_000935625.1. Lineage (NCBI taxonomy): Eukaryota > Metazoa > Chordata > Amphibia > Anura > Dicroglossidae > Nanorana > Nanorana parkeri. The sequence continues at coordinate 178,403 of NW_017306973.1, forward strand.
CCGTAGTCTTGCGACGGTTGTAAAGTAATAAAAAAAACGTACGATCTGCCCATCTTGGACAGGCAGATCGTACTTGCGATCATCGCAAGCCCGCCCCCCCCCCCCCGGGGGGGGGGGGGCGGGCTTGCGATGATCGCAAGTACGATCTGCCTGTCCAAGATGGGCAGATCGTACGTTTTTTAAATTACTTTACAACCATCGCAAGACTAAGGTCTTGCGATGGTTGTAAAGTAATTTAAAAAACGTACGATCTGCCCATCTTGGACAGGCAGATCGTACTTGCGATCATCGCAAGCCCGCCCCCCCCCCCCCGGGGGGGGGGGGGCGGGCTTGCGATGATCGCAAGTACGATCTGCCTGTCCAAGATGGGCAGATCGTACGTTTTTTAAATTACTTTACAACCATCGCAAGACTAAGGTCTTGCGATGGTTGTAAAGTAATTTAAAAAACGTACGATCTGCCCATCTTGGACAGGCAGATCGTACTTGCGATCATCGCAAGCCCGCCCCCCCCCCCCCGGGGGGGGGGGGGCGGGCTTGCGATGATCGCAAGTACGATCTGCCTGTCCAAGATGGGCAGATCGTACGTTTTTTTTATTACTTTACAACCGTCGCAAGACTACGGTCTTGCGATGGTTGTAAAGTGTATGGCCACCTTTACAGGAGTGTCGATCTCCTGAGCTAAACACAGAACTTAGACTCTGTGCACACTTTGGCATTGCGTGAACACATGGCAAAGCCAGCGCATTGGCGTACATTCAGGCAACATGTAAAAACGTGCGGCGCGCTTGCAATGCTATTACCTCACAGATAGCAAGAAATTGTGCTGCAAGTTTGAAAATGACTTGCTAAACTATTGCAGACTTGCCAAGCTTCACAATTTTGTTGCACAATTACATCAAGTCTGCATTGCAAGTCTCCAGACCAGCGAGCTTGCAGAGCTCTTGCTAAGACCTGCAGGACTCTTGCTGTAGACTTGCCAAGCAAATTTGCTACAAAAAGGTTAAACTAGAACTTGTGCTGCGAGTGTTCTGCAAGTCTACAACTTGCCAGGAATATGTGCAGCAAGTTAACAAAATTACAATTTCACCCCGCCACAAGTTTGTAGCAAGTTATCCTTGCTATCTGGGCTGTTAGGGGCACCCCAAACGCGGCTGGTAAAACATACATTTTTGCCCTGGTGTTGAACACACACAGGCATGTGATTGAAAAAAACATGTGAAGCAAGCAGCTGAAAATGTTGCATGAGGTTCTTTGCCGCATTTGTCGAGAGTGCGGCAACCCAGTGAAATGAACGGGCTGAAGTGCAGCAAACGCAGACAAATGTGCCACCAGTGTGCTCAAAGTGTGAACAGAGCTTTACTGGTTCCTTCTTCTGACCTGCAGTCATTACATTATAGTGATTTGGGGGTCAGGAGAATGAACCAGTGAGACCTAGGGGGGGAACCTGAGTGATCAATACTTGTGGAATTGTTGGTGTCCCTGCAGACTTCAGAGGAAAAATTCTTCTAAACTGAGCAATGTTCTGGCAATACGGGCAGTGGAAAAAAGTATTCCTTCTCTGATTTTGCAGGTATGTCCGGTTTGGAAAATTCAATGTCATGCAAGGGTCACAATATAGATCTCAATGGCTCAAGCTAATATTTATATACACAGCTCAATGATTCAGAGACATAATTCATCCTCCTTACTTCATCTCCCTGTCTGTTCAAAAACTTTTATTTGTAAGACACAGTCTGAAAGCAAGTAGTTTCTGCCTAAAACATAATGCTCTGTGAATCCTATGTCATAGATGTACTCTGTGTTAAATGTTTATTTTTAAAGCATTTAGATCCAAAAGGAGAGCTTTCCATAAATTCAGTTCACTCAGTTCAGTTCAGTAACTTTGCACAAGGTTTGCCCTCGCACTGGTTCTCAGCATCACACAAATACAAAGTCAATCTTCAGCCTCCTGGTTACTTGGTCTGCTTAGAACCTCAGTCTGATTTAGCACAGATTAAACATTTGCTCAACACTAAACACTTGTTGGTGTTAACCTAGTCAAAGTGCCTCTCTATCAGGCCAGCCAGGCCTAGACACATATGCTCCTTGAGTGTCTGTCTACACACATGACCTGCTCCTGCAGCAATCTGGGTCCTTAGGCAAAAGTACTGATTAGCTAGACGGATTCCCTTTTGTGGAGCAAAACACAGCATTTCTGCAATGTGTCTTATACCTTCTCAGGGATACTTTCACTGTTAAAACAGGTAGTATCTGCATCCTATGAAACAGACATACAATCCATCTTCAACTCCAATTTCCCACCTCCATTTTGACTTGGGGGTTGGAACACGTGAACCCCAATAAAAAGGACCCATTTCTAACTAACTTGTTGGCTAATTAACTGGAAGTAACCAAGCATTAGTCTATGAGACTTTTTGCATTGTACCAAGTGGTCCCAATTCTTTCTACCTTTGTTGAGTACAGCCTTTAACATGCTACTCCAAGTATTGGTAATCCACAAGCCCATTCATCAGAGAGGGAAAAATATATAGCGGCTGAACAGTTTACACTTTTTTCATCCCTCTAAAGTCTGTCATTAGAGGGAACCCATAATCTAAGATCAAGATATTTTTGTTAGGCTTTATGTGGCTGAGCATGTGGAGCTTCTCTTAAAGGGACCTCCTCAGAGCTGAAGCCCCGTTCACATTGAACGATTTATCGCGCGGTAATTTGCCGCGATATCGCGGCAAATTACCGTGCGATATCGCGCTCCAATGCATTTCAATGGGGTAAAGGGTCCTGCTGTCACGGGTCGTGTGTCACTACACAAGGACCCTTTCTGGAGCGGATTTAGCCGCAATTCAAGCTTGCTCAATGCAAGCTTGAACGCGATATCGCGCGGCAAATCTCGCAATGTCGCGCAATATGCAAATCGCACAACAAACGCGCGATTTGCATATCGCACAGTGGGAACGGGGCTTGAAGGTTATGTCATCCACAGCTGACACGATATCCTGGTGTCAGTTGTGACACCAGGATATATATAACATTGCTATATATAAGGTACAACTGCATCGCACCATAGTAAGCGCTTAGAACTTAATGAAATGTCACCTGTGACATTTCACTAATGTTCTAACAAAAAAAAAGAATTGCGCCACTTTATAGGCACACGAACACCAGCAGCCCTTCAGTTGAGTACTGATGGTGTGAACAAGCCCTCAATGCTCACTATGGACTCTGTACAATATTTCCAGCTGTTGTTCCTGAAATAATGCACTCTAGTTTATATTTCATGATAAAAGTTGTCTGACTTCTGTCTTTGAAATTGCAGCCCCCAAAAAATGGAGTCTGTACAGTTTTTCTGGCTTTTTTCATACACTCTAAATTCTATTTCATAATAAATCAGGCCTCATCTCTCCCTCTTCCATTGCAGCCTAGTAAAGTCCCTTGTATAATGTACAGTGAGTCTGTACAGTATTTCTGTCTGTTGTGTCTGAAGTAATACACTAATCTAATTTATTTCATGATAAAACCAGCCTCGTCTTTATCTCTTACACTGCAGCCTATTCAAACTGCTTACATAATTTGTGTACAATATTTCTGGCTGTTGTCTTTAAAATAATACATTCATATTTTTTTTCATGAATAAAACTGCCTCATCTTACCCTCTTACATTGCAGCCCAAAAAAGCTGCCTACACACTTTCCAGCCACTGTACTACAGTATACTGTATGTGTGGCTATTGTCTCTGAAATAAGCCACTGGCATTTATATTTTAAGATAACAACTGCCTCATATCTGGAATGGGGGGTTGTGGTTTTGGAATATTTGTCTGCACTCTGTTTTGACATTTTGTTAAAATTTTAGACAATATGGTTTGGTACTGTGAAAAGAAATCACAAGCTATACTATGAAACAACTTTTCCACTTTTTGGCAGTTTGTATGAAGTTGAAGGCCGTAGCTTTATTATTTTTGGAAGTGTAAACCTTCTTATTGCTTTTAGATCTGTTGTGGCTGCTACTTCCACCATTCAATTCTGGCCTATTACTGCTAGATAGAAAGATCAGGTGCCTAAACCAAAACTACCTGATAAAGCCTTTTTTTTAAATGAATCAGATTGAGGCCCTGTCTGTCAGAATTGTGCTGCTCCCAAGCATGTATTAAAAAGGAATGGTGTTTTTTTCCATGTTGCCCCTTAAAGTCGCATAAGAAGAAGGCTTATTTCAAATGCATAATATTTTGTTAAAAATATTGTAAGCTAAGAAAGGCACTATGATGGGGTTTTTTTGCGCTAGAATTTTTGGGGATTAAAATGACTTGTCATTATATTAAAGAAAAAGAAAACAGTGATGCGTGAACCGATAATGAAACAGTGGGCACTGTGCTCCAGATGTCTGCTTGAGTTACCTACAGGGCATAAACAGCATAGACCAAGCAAGTGGATCAATAGAGATGAGAAAGAAAGGTGGGAGGCAGGAGAGCAGCTTTGTATACATAGATATGTCAAGAAAGAAAGCAGATAGGAAAATAGATTAAGAAGAAGAAATAAGCAAACAAAGAGAGAAGAACTGACTGAAGAATGGCTATGTAATGGCAAAGAATAAATTATAAAACAGTTGCAGCATGTAGGGAGCCTCACGTATGGAAACATGTAGATGATATGATGCTTAGAAGACAATAAAAGGATAAGAGGTGCCTCTGACTAGTCCTGGCAAACCAAACAAGTAAATTCAAGACAAATTCTGCACTAAATTACTCGTAAAGCTAAATCACAAATATATAACTGGGAAATACTGGAAGGAGGTTTTTTTCCCATCAGAACAAATTGGACCATGCTTTATAAGATTTGTTTTCCCTATTCTGGATCAGCTGTGGGTTTAGAGTTCTGTTTATGCTAGATTTTTTTTACTGTTAATTTTTCTATTGTTTGAACTCGACATAACTAAGATACTTAACATTCTGTTTATAGTTCAGTGAACCAACCCATGGCAGCCATTTTATGCTAGTGGAGGCAAACAATAGACATCAGTTATCAGGATCAGTCATAAAGACTGCTTGGATTTACTCAAAACAACCAATCAAATTCAGTCATCTTTCTTCAGCTGTAATTTCCTTGTACATTGATTAATATAGCTAGCTGAAGTTAAGGCAGTACAGACAGTTCTTGATACCTTGATAATTGCTTTAATCAGTAGAAGTACTGACAGGTGCAACAAAATATTCCTCTTAAGGTGGCCATACACTTTACAACCCTGGCAAGACTTTTGTCTTGCCAGGGTTGTAAAGTAATTTAAAAAACGTACGATCTGCCCATCTTGGACAGGCAGATCGTTCTTGCGATCATCGCAAGCCCGCCCCCCTGAGGGGCGAGCTTCCGATGACTGCAATGAGGGGCGGGCTTCCGATGAGTGCAAACGGGCAGTGTGAGCGCGGGCGCACACCGGCCTGTTCGGCAGTTGTCAAACAAGCAGGCACCTAACTCGCCGAAAATCGTACGATTCTCGGCGAGTTAGGTGCCTGCTTGTTTGACGGAAGACGTGCGACCGTACAGTAGAAACGGTCGCACGCCTTCCATACACTTTGCGATTATCGTACGATCGTGGGATTTCCCGCGATTCTCGTACGATAATAGCTTTTCTGATACAAAGCTTCCAACTGTCTCTCTTTTGGAACCAAATCGCCCCGTCCCTCATTCCTCCTCATACTGTATGTCCTTTTTTTCTGTTGCAGATCTGTATAAATAAATGTACTATTTAACTGCAAAAGTTGTTGGTATCGGTCTAAACTCAAGTCCCAATATTAAAAAAAGATTTGCAGTAAAAAGCCCAGTGGATTTAAAGCATGGGTAAAGGCAAACATGTAATACATATGCATTTTGTCATGTTTTCCATTGAAACACCCTGCAAGAGCAAAATATACTTGTTCCCCTGCCAGAAATGCACTCTTAATTTCCAGGTGTGGGCTCACATTACAATTCTTTCTCTGGACTGAAATCACCCTGCCCAGTTTTTTTTTAGTGAAGCTACTGATCCTATACCTCTTTCAGCTTAAGGGAGGATTGTTCTGTAGTCCATGATAAGAACTAGGGGACTTCTTGAAATAACACAGGAAGTGAGGACACAAGGCAGGTCTGACATAAGCAACAGGTGTTTTATTTCTACGTATTCAATAGATATAACAAAATGCTTTCAAAGGCATATTTAACAGGGTAAAAGAGGAAAAAAGGGGGACGTTTATTGTTTGGGTTAGCATACACTTGTAATAAGTCTTAACCCACCATGTTACACAACATCAAAGCATGTGGCAGGGGTATGTCCTTTACCTAAATAGTCTGTTCTAAAAGGTGTCCCTCTTTCCCATCTCAAGAGGTTATGAGATTTCCTGATATATATAGTTGAGTGGGTTTTTATAAATATCTGGCTTTATTTTAATTTTGCCAGCCATTTCCTTTCAAGTCTAATAAACACTTATATCAGCTGGTTGTGTTTACCCAAATTACATGCATAAATAGGACATCTACTGCATCCGCATCTAATGTACGGTCGCACGACTTTCGTCTTCCTAGCACGCTGGAAAACCCGCCGAAAATCGTACGGGTTGGTAGCGTGCTTGGAAGACGAAAGCCGCACGGGCCGTTGTGCGCGAGCGCACACTGCCCGCTCAGCATTGCAGTCATCAGCAAGCCCTCCCCTCAGCAGGGAGGGCTTGCGATGATCGCAAGTACGATCTGCCTGTCCAAGATGAGCAGGTCATACACAATTTTAATAACCTTACAACCATCGCACAACGAAAGTTGTGCGGTGGTTGTAAGGTGTATGGCCAGCTATAGATTGATTGCTGCTGGAAAAGGAACACATTTAAGAGCTGCTAGGATTACTGTGTTCACTCAAATCATTCATATATTGTCTGATACAAACAAAATTATAAATTCTCATTTGTCCTACTTATTTTACCAAGCAGTAGAAACTGGATTCATTGTCAATATAATGTATTTTTGTAGGTGTAATTTTATCCTTTGTAACACAGCTGGGACAGATACAAGACTCGTAATCATGGTTATTTTCATGTGTGTGATCTCATTTCACAGTTACTTATCATCTGTATATGTATTGATGGAAGTTATGTAAAAATCTCCCCACCGACCATATTATTTTTAAGTCCATACAACCTTTGAGCCCCAAGCACTGAGTTAGCCAGTGTGAAACTTTAACTTTCATTACATTTGTAGCCAAGTCAAAGTGCATGTGTTTTATATCAAACTATTCTCACATTATGCATAAATCCTGCATTTGTTGAAATGAGTAGCTCTAAAACAAATGTATCACATTTACTTGTGCACCGGTGTCCAGTTTGAAATTAATGTGCTTTGCTTTTTCCCCCACTACTTTCAGTGAAACCCTGACCAAGTATTTAATTGTATTTGCAAAGGCAGATTCCTTACTCGCCATGGTAAACATTTTAATTAACAGGTCCCCTGCATTGACATTAGATGTTGCGCCAATATCTTGCACATCTTCGGAGAAAAACATCCCAGCTAACTAATTGTTTTATTCTGTATCTGTGACACACCAGTCTTACATGATATTTTGCCGTGTGTGTATTATACCACATCTGCTAACAAGTTTTAAAGGTCAGCCTTGAGCCTTTACACTCCGCAGGTCATTATTCACCACTGCAGCTTAGGTCTCTGCAATCCACACCTGTACCCTAGGGTCCAGTTACATTGTTGCATTTTCACATACATTATGGAAGATATATTGTCCGCACACCCTTTAGTATAATACTGTGGCACCATCCACCGATTGTTCCAACACCTGTTGAATTGTGGGGTACATCGGTACGGTATACAAAGGAGATATGATTAAGATTCACACACATTATAACACTCTCAAATGCATGTGCCAGGTTTCGCATACTGAAAATAATGCCTGCTCTGCATTTTTGTGCATTGGAAAGCCCATAGAAGACAATTATAATGCATCTAAAGTGTGATTCATGTGTTTTGACACATTTTGAAGGGTTGCCAACAAGTAACCACCCTTGGATACTTGTTATGTGCTACAACACACTAGGCCGCAGATATGGGAATACGGTAGCTGTACCACAGTGTGTTTATGATGCTAAGATGCTAATAAAGGAGGTTCAGAGGCAACTCCTTCTCTATGATCCCTCTTACAGGTTCTACAAGGACTGTTGCATTCGTGCATGGGATAAAATCATCAATTTATACGTTCCTGAGTGGGCGACTTTAACATTTTGGTATGTCAGTGTCGGCAGGGAGAGAGAGAGAGAGAGAGGGGGGAAGGAGCTGGCACACGGGGACGTGCAGGTAAGGAGAGAGCTCTCAAGAATCACTGTCAGTCATCAGTGGGGAGGATCCCGTCAGATACGTAAAGATTCTCATTGCAGCGCTTAGCCCTGCCCACCACCTAAAATAAGGTTTTACAGCCTTACTGTGCATTTTGGCTAATTAGAGTAAATGACATTATTTACTTATTTAGCCTAAGGAATGCATTCATAAAAAAAAGATAGAACCCCATAGTTCTCCTTTAAAGTGAAGTTTGCCCACACAGGGCCGACCAGCAGATTTAGTTTAATGAAACCCTTATTGTTGCACATACTCACCTTCCCTTTTACCCTCCCTTAGAATTCTGTGAGTGGGGAAAAGTTAGCTATGGGTTAAAGACTCTTTTGCCATGCACATGTGACAGCATTGGGTACCTGAGCCTCCAGTCACCAGCACTGTCACATGGGAATAAGGAATGTTTCCCATCCCTGGAAGAACCTGGTATTTCTTTATACTTCTTTTTAGTGAAGAGCAAATGTGCCTTGATTCAGCAAACTAGAGTCTCCTACTTTTTTTCCAATTCAAGGACAACATGGGAAAAACACCATTCTTTTTAATACACACTTTGGAGATGCCTTTAAGCTGTATGCAGTGTTATGGAACAATACAATTCTGACAGACAGCTTAAACAACACCATATTCTTGCATGAGTAATTCATTTTTTTAATTTTATATTTAGCGTAATCTAAATACAGTACCAGCACTTAAAAAATCCCGTCAGATACGCCGGGATGTCTTCTCATTGCGGTGCTTAGCCCCGCCCATCACCTAAAATAAGGTTTTACAGCCTTACTGTGCATTTTGGCTAATTAGAGTAAATTACATTATTTACTTATTTAGGCTAAGGAATGCATTCATTAAAAAAAGATAGAACCCCATAGTTCTCCTTTAAGGAAGAGGACTTTACCTTATATTTTCAATTATTGTGCTGTAAAGATCTGCAGCCTTTGACATTGTTTCTAGTGCAGCTCCAATGCAAGACAAGGCAATTTGCCTTGTCATGGATGGCTTCGGTTCACACCACCACATGCTGTACTTTTTTTTAGCGCAGTAGGATGGGACTCAGAACAAACGCCTTGCTCCCCGCTGTGCCCGTAGAACTGAATGAAATGTCTCTTGGGACATTTCGATAACATTTTACCAAAAGAAAATCATCTGCACTGTCTGGCAACGCACATCAGCCAGTGTGCGTTTAGCGCAGCAGCAGGTGTGAATTGGCCCTAAAACTGTACCATATCTGTTATGGTGCACTTGGTTTTTATCTCAGTATGTTACATGTGTAACAAGCAAATACGATACACTCCATGTACATACAGCACATCATTACATTTTAATAGTCACTTAACTATACTCTGCTGTCAACAGTAGGTTAATACAGTTATAAATGGTGCAAAAAAAATATGGAACACCTATCTGATTGAATAAAATGTGTCATCTACCCACAGATAAATATGTAGTAGGGTACCCTTCACAGTACCTGTTACACCTAAAGTATGTCTGTTTAAGATCATGGATGAAGAAGTATGGTCTTATCTAAGATTTTTCCAGGAATATCTATTCCTTCCAAGCTGATAAAAACAGATAACCTTCTAATCGCCTTCTTAATATTCATATCTGTCTTCTCAGCACCAACAATCAGAGCAGAACATTACCTCAAAAATACAAGATCTCATAACAAACAAAGATATGAAAAGAAATATACAGAATACTCAGGAGAATCTATCTTTAGTCTTACCAAAAAATGTTTCTGTAAAAACATGTTTGTAACACAAATTCGCTATATTAAAAAGTTGCATCCATAGAAATCAATCCTACATAACCTTGCAAGTACAATCAGTTAAGTGACAATATATTAAGGTACAAATAAAATAAAGAACGTCCTGACAAATTCTAATACATTTGTCGATACGAGTGGAATTTCTCAGATCAGTAATCAATACCTTAGAACTCCAAATACACTTTTAATAGTGATACTTTAGATGGAATGTCACCAGGATGGAATTACTCATAATTGTATAGCGATCGATCAGGCATTAGTAAACTCCAAAAACTGCAACACACCGACCATCGCCAGGAAAACCATCCATCCATAAGCAAGAACCCTTCACTACGCATCCAGTAGAGGTTGCCCCGTTCCAGTTAGGGAGTAAACAAAAATATACTCACAATTAAGGCAGTATGTGAAAGCATCAAAATGGACTGACAGCCCTTGATTGAATAGCTGTTCAATTAGTAAATACCCAATACATTCCAACTCAGTGAGTGTTCACAGCAGGGCCCGACTGACCATAGGGCCTACAGGGCACTTGCCCATTGGGCCATGCCAAACAAGTGGCGAGAAAATTACCGCTCCCTCCCTCTGCTGCTCTGCCCGGTCCAGCCGGCTGCACCAAACAATCAGGGCCTGTAGTCAGGCAAATTAGACGGCCGCCTCAGATCACGCTCTGGCCTTATGGCTGCCTAATTTGTGTGAGTACAGACTTCCCAAGACTGGCAGCAGAGGCAACAGCAGGAGGATCCCAGAAGGAATGGCCACGAATGGTATGCACGATGTACCCAGCGGGGAGAGCCGGGGGTCAGTGGACACAGAGGTGGGTGTGGGAGAGGAGAGAGGTCGGTACAGTAGCAGTGAAAGAGCCAAAGGGAGGCAGTGGACACAGAGGGGGTAGTGGAAGAGGAGAGAGGTAGCACAGTGGCATTGGGAGAGGAGAGTGGCACAGTGGTAGTGGAAGAGCCAGAGGGGGATAGTGGACAAAGGTGGCAGTGGGAGAGTAGAGAGGTGGCACAATGGCAGTGGGAGAGGAAAGGGGTGGCACAGTGGCAGTGGAAGAGACGGGAGGGTAGTGGTAGAAGAGGCGAGAGGTGGGATCGGGATGGGGGTGGTCAGTGAACACAGAGGCAGTGGTGAGAGAGGAAAAGAGGTGGGCACAGTGGCAGTTGAAGGGTTGGGGTCAGTGAACACAGAGGCAGTGGGGGGAGAAAAGAAACATGGACACAGTGGCAGGTAGAGGGCCGCTTAAGGCTGGCAGCGTTTTAGTTTTTTTCCCAGTTTTTTGGCCGTTTTTCGGTTAACAAAAAGCAAAACTAAAATGATAAAGTAATTAATGGGAGGATAACGATTTTCATCCAGGACTCAATTTTCATTAACGAACTAAAACAAAATCGATAATGAGAATCGTTATCAACGATTCTCATTATGGATTATTTGCAGTGCTGCCGCCGCCCCTCTGCTCCTCTGTTCTCCTCCCCGCTGGTGCAGGCTGCAGCAGTCTGTGTCCCTTTCAATCCCCGCTGCTCTCCCCGCCTGTATCAGGAGAGGCAGCGGGGGGCACAGAACACTGCAGCCGGCACCAGCGGGCAGGAGAAACTGCTGTGACTCTGCATTCCCCCAATGCCCCCCCCCCCCCTCGTACATCCGCTGCTGTCCCAGTCCTTCTTTTCACGAGTCCATTCCTCCTCTTCATCGGCCTGTTCCCCCTCTGCCCCGCCCTGTTCCTACCATGCTCCACCCCCGTGCCTCTGCTGCCACCCTGTTCCGCCTCTGCATCTAGAGGCTGGGAGCCATACCCAGCCTGTTATTGGATGTTTTACAATGCAATAGCCAATAGCAGGCTGGCTATTGCACCCGCCCACTGCCTGCTGTCAATCAGCAGAGGAGGACCTGATGGAGAAGTTTCTCCTTCAGTTCCCTCCTCTACTGATTGACTGCAGGCAGTGGACGGGTACAATAGCCAGCCTGCTATTGGATATTGCAATTTAAAATAACCAATAACAGGCTGGCTATTGCTCCAAGCCACTGCCAGCTGTGTTGACATTCAGCTTCCTCAGCAGCTGAATCCAGTGAAGTGGAAAGGTGACACTAGGGGTCTAAAAGACTCCTAATGTCAAATTAAAGAGAACCTCAGAAGAAGAAAATAATGTCACCAGCACACCGTAGTAATGAATCAATAATCCATTTAATGGCACATTGCCATTCAATACACACCTCTGATCCTTAAAGAGAACCTGTCACCTCCAATGTGCTATCATATAGGGTGATTGTGAGCCCCCCATGTGATAGCAATGAAGTAAAAAAATTAGAAATTACTCCAGGGATATAAAATGAAATGAGTTTGGAAATGCTAGAGAATTGCTTAAATAATGCATTGCACTAAAAATAAACCTATTAGATTTTAGCCGACTGAAATCGACTTGAATTTCGTCGACTAAAACTAGACTAAAATAAAAATGAATCTGATGACTAAAATGCGACTAAAAAGAAAAATTAATTTTCATCAAAAGACTAAAACTAAGACGAAAATGAAATTTGGTGTCAACATTAACACTGCAGCGGCAGGAGAATAGCAGGGGGGGAGGTCAGGTAAGCTCTGTTCCTCATAGCCAGGATGGGAAGTGAGCTCTGTACCCCAAACTGCGATGAGAAGTCAAGTAAGCTCTGTACCCTATAGCTGGGATGGGAGGTCAGGTGAGGTCTGTACCCCATAGCTAGGATGGGAGGTCAGGTGAGTCCTGTATCCCATAGCTGTCATGGGAGGTCAGGTGAGCGCGGTACCCCATAGCTAGGATTGGCAGCCAGTTGATGTCTGTACCCCATAGCTGAGATGAGAAGTCAGTTTAGGTCTGTACCAAATAGTTAGGATTGATGCTCAGGTCAATGATCGATGCAGGGGGGCAGGGCAATTTTTGCAGGGGGATTCAGGGACATTTTCATGAAAACCTAGGAGCAGCCCATCAACGAGAAGCAGGCATGGGCCCGTGTGATGTGGATATACATATTTGCAGTTTAGCACATTTACATTTCACATAAACAAGGGGAAGACAAGGAGGAGGTTTTTTTTCAAATGTAATACTGTATCAATAAATTAAATTACTTCTCCTTCTTGAATCCCCTTCTGGCATTCAAAGCAAGTACAAATGGAAAAGTAATATTCACCACATCCTCATATGCTTGTTCCACCATCACTCCAACCAAGCACATTGTAGCCCAAGCCTCTTTATGGTCTAATATAGTTAAATGCTATTGCATTTGCCTTTATTTTTAACTTGTTATCCATTGCCCATCCATTACAACTTGGGTAACCTCGCCAAGTTACTTTAGTGCAGGTTAAAATAGAGAAATATTATCCTGTCATGCTACCATGTGAAATTAGTTTGCTCCACATCGATGCGCTACACCTACTCCTCAAGATGCTACTGTGCATATGTCCAATCATTCATTAAAACACACTCATCCTGCTCTCATTGGCCAACGCAAACCTCCTTCAGACATAACCTAAAATGGTTCAAACAACATTTAGAGAAATCTGGAGAACCTAGTGTAAATGGGCAGAGATGAGAATGGGAGCAATTAGGCCTCCTATGCTTCCTTCCATGTCTATTTATGGTCTAATACACTCAAGTGCTCTTCCATTTTCCTTAATTTGTCAGCCTGTTAGCCATTGTTCATTCACTACAATTTCAGCTTAACATGGGAATGGGACCAACTAGGCCTTCTATACTTCCGTAACAGCAGCTATGTTACCTCAGTAAACCATCCCCTGATTCCAACACAGAGTTCTTTTGTGGCAGAGCGATGTTGAATTTAAGAAGATACATGCCGGGGTGGTTTTTCTTCTCTTTGCTGAAATAAAACATATCAAATAGATTTGTTTCTTTAAAAATAGGTGTTATGATTTCAGAAGGGCTAACTGCAGCACAGCAGGTACCTCATCTGTTTGTCACAGCAATTCATCATTCCACACTAGGGTGTATATGATTTACACATCTTATATCAATTATTTTAACCTAGATGTCATTTTAACATATAAAGCTGTAGTTTGTTTGTTATATTCTACTTTAAAGGAGAACTATGACATGAGTGATTTCCACTCACGTCATAGTTCTAAGCCGACCTGTGACAATGAGACTGTCACAGGTCGGCTCAGTAGATCGGGAGGTGAGGGAAAACATACCGGGTTCCCTCACCTCTCGATCCTGTCACGGCTCTCTGCCGTGACAGGGGGAGGGGCTGGATTCCCCTCTCCCCGCTCCGATCTGCCAGCGCTGACTGGCGGAACGGACGGGGGAGGGGGCAGGTACAGCTGGCTCTGCCTCTAGATAGGCAGAGCCAGCTGTCACTCACGCAGCTGGGCGGATCCCGTCATCTAAGTCGGGATCCGCTCCAGGTGCAGCGTCTCAGTATACCGCGAGCTGTAGCTCGCGGTATACTGAGCTTAGGGTGATGGGAGGACGCTAGTTTGTGTCCTCCCGTTACCCTAAGGAGAACTATGGGGAAAAACACTGACCCCATAGTTCTCCTTTAAGCAGAAGTGTAGGCAGATTTAAAAAAAAAACCCTACTTGACTCATGTATCTATTTAAAAATGCCTTAGGTGTATTTTTATCTTAAATTATTAGTCTACCTTTAAATTACCTTCCTGCAAATCTCAGCACAACAGCAGTCAGACTGGAAGACAGAGGGGTAGCACTGTACACCTATAAAGTTGTATACACCAGGAGTTGGTTAATGGGATTGGAGAGCAAAGGGCGGAGCTCACCAGTGTTGGTTCTGGTCCTGAATTGGTACAGATGCCACATATGAGGCAACTTACATTTTACTATTCCATTGGAACACCCAGAGGAGTTCCCAACTGCTTGCATACAAAGGGAGAATTAACTCATGTGATAACTGATCAAGATGCACTCTGGCTGATATACTTTGAAAACTTAAAAACTAAAAAATATAAGTCTTATCCAAAGAAAAGAGACAGTTCAGACTTTTAAGGTACTCCAAGGATTACACAAAGTGTACTTTTTTATAAAATGTAACAATTTTTTTAAACATATCTAAACATACATAAACATTATTTTAAAAGAAGAAAAAAGATTGTCTATAAAAGACCAAAGGATGTAGCCGCATCCGCCCACAATTTTAGCTATACAGCACTTTTTACAGTTTGCTGGATATTAGCTTCCTTATTATGTGGTAGTCCAGTGGGAGGATAACAAATTTCTATGTGTTTCACAGAGATCCACTTCTTCAGGAATAGGGTACTATCTTTTTATATATATATTATTAATAACTATAGTTTGATTCCAATTATTATAGACACATTTAATGATTAATACAGTTTGTCTAGTTAAATGAACTTACTGTAATCTTTAAGGTGGCAATGTGCACTATTATCCACCATTCAACCATGGGCACGGACGGGGAGGAACAGGAGAAGAGCAAAGAACAGGGCACCCCCAAACTGAACGTAGGAATCAGGAGAACAAAAAGCAATCAGGGAAAGCCAGATATTCTATTGGGTAATAACACCTCTTCTTAATATCAAATAGGCCAAACCTAAAAAGAGATAAACATGAGAATTTCCAGAAACATTTGTAATTGCAACAATTTTCTGCAAGAAGTGGTGCATTATTTGACAGAAATGCAGGGGTGCAGGGATGCAGGGGTGCCAATAATTATATGTATATATATATCATTCTGGAAGCAGTTCTATTAAAAAAAGAAACCTATACTTTTTACATGCCATTTGTGTCTCCTCTCCCATCTTATAACAGTACCCTCTAGTAGCAGCTTGGAGCTTCTTCTCTGCAGCAAAGGAGGCTCTAGGGAGGCTACACCATGCACCATGCACCATAAATGCACCATGCACCATGAATGCACTTATTCTCTAGTCTAAGCCAAGGGTCTCAAACCTCCTGCCCTCCAGCTGTGGTGGAACTACAAATCCCATGAGGCATTGCAAGATTCTCACAGCCACAGACATGACTCGCGAAGAGAGATGAATCATGGGATTTGTAGTTTCACCACAGCTTGAGGGCCGGAGGTTTGAGACCCCTGCTCTAAGCTGATAACATTCACATATATAACACTTAAAAATGTTCTTTAGTTTGACATGTACTATGTTATTCTTAGAACAAACTCCCAATACTGTGCATTTGTCAATGAACAGCTCTGCCATGTCACTTGATTTTACACTAGTGTTTAACATTTCTCTGAACACTTTTAAAGTGGTTTACCTGATTTTTTTTATTCTAAAAACCAGTGAATAGCTAAAAAAAAAAACATCTTTATAAATAGTCCACACAAGCCTAGATACATCTGTTTATTTATTGTTCCCTTTCTATATCGAAAGATAATTAAGAGGATCAACTTGATTGATGAAATCCAAATAAATAATCAACAAGATTTATTTTTTCAATATTGTCACAAAATGTATTGCCAGCTTTGCTGTGGTGATGTGCAGAGTTAATCTCTCTTTCTCCTGGCTGTTTACTATATTTTTTTAGACTTAGAAGTGCTATTTTTAAAACTTTGTTACAAAATTGCATTGATTTCATGACGTACTGGGTTCACGTGAATCTTTGTAGAGAGCTAAAGTGGCCTCAATAGACCTCTAAGGGCTTGTTCACACAAGTGCGGAGCAGATGCAGAGCAGTTACAGAATGGATCAAAACTGCGTCCAATGTATTGCAATGGTATTTTGGGCTCTAGTTCACACCAGAGCATTCAGTTCCAGAGCATGAGGAAAAACTGCAGCATACCCTATTTTTTCTGCTCTGGAACGCACCAAAACGCATGCAAATGCATCAAAACTGCATGCAAGTGCACTGGAACGCACTGAAAGCCCATTTTAGGCTAAAACATTTTTTTTCATTTTTTACAAAAACGGCCCGGAACACAGCAAAAACGTGGCAACAACACAGCAAAACACACTGCATGTGCAGAAACTCATGCAGATCTGGTCTGCATTTGGTATGAACAAGCCCTAACACTTTGTGATTGACAAACCCTCAGCACAAGACTAAAAAAAAAAAAACTAACATAAATTCACGAAACAACTTTGGAATTCAACAATGGTTCGCAGGGCAATTACTGCGTACTAGTCTTCCCAAATTAGGAATCATAAATACTTTAGAGGTGGCCACCAACTGGTTGGTTAGGTGAATAATTCTGGCAGTAGCATTCATGATAGACTGAAGGGGAAAGCCTGTGTAAATGTAGGCCAGCCAGGAGGGAATTGCAATAGTCGAGGCAAGAGATGACAAGGGAGTGAATTAGAAGATCCGTAGTGTCATAGGGGAAAATTCTGGAAATGTTGTGGAGTTTGAGACAATATTTGGGCAGTGATTCAGATGAAAGAAGTAGTGTATTATCCACATTGATATGTCAGTGAGTAAATTAGTGATGCATGAAAAAACAGAAGGGTTGAAGTGAGGAGTAGAGAGATAGATTTGGGGGTGGTCAGCATAGCGATGGTATCGGAACCCATGGAAGGTTATCAACTGATTGAGGAAGGAGGTATAGATGAACAGAAAGGGCCCAAGGACAGAGGAGTAGAGGAGGAGACAGAGTTGTACATGTTTGCAGTCCAATGTGAGAAAACCCCACTATGTGTTTGTTATGTGTTCCTATTCACACAGCATATCTAGAAATAATTTGTAAAATATATTTCTTACCTTTTAGTTTTATCTTTGGTGAAGACCTTTGTGCAGGTTCCAAGCTATTCTGAGCAATTTGAAAGGGTCAAAAAGTAGAAATTCTTCTCATTTACATTTAATGCGTCTAAGTCTTTAACCCTTTGTTAGGACAGACAGTGTTCAAATCTAATCTACAACTAATAATGAAATCTGTCAGCACAGTACAGACAGGGTTAATGAGAGTAAACACAACTTCCCACAGCCCCATCTTAACATTACATAGGTGGGAGCTAGGTATGATCTTTATGCAAGTAAAACGTACTTACAATGTAAGAAGCCATTTGTAAATATTTTTTTTAAAGTTATGCTATGTGAATAGAAGCATTTAACTAATATAAAGTATATGTTATCCCAATGTGGCTGCAAAAGAGGGTATACACTTTAAAAGCTATATATCTGCTGTGTGAGACACACTGCTGCCTGCGACTGTTAGTCTTAGAAGATTTGGATCTGGAACTGTCGACCTGCAGTGCATACACCTCCGTCCTTCTACTTAGTTCATTCTGTGCTTCTTCTACCTCTCCTGCTACTTCTTAAATATTCTCCCACCACGTATCAGATCACCGGTCATCAGGGGGCAGCTCTGACGTAAGGAATCAAAGCCTTCTACATTATAGCTTCAAAACAGGAACAATGTGAAATATAACACGGTAAGTCAGTAATGAGGAAAAAGATCAGGGAGATCACAGGCAATACTGGTGACTAATAATTTGCCCTCTGCCTATTCCGGGTGAAGTTTCCACAGTTCAGGTGCCCTTTAAGCAACACTAGGTTAGAATATCTGTGCCCAAAGTTGACAGCAGAATATGGTTTATAAAAATAAAAAAACAGGATATTTTTATAATTCTTTTTGCAAATACAATTTTTTATAACTGTGTATGATATAAATTTGCATACTTTTCCAAGGCAGTGCAATAAAAACTGAGGGGAGTTTATCAAAACTGGAGCAGACAGAATCTAGTGCAGTTGCCCATGGCAACCAATCAGCTTCTCTCGTCAGTTTGTTACGTTAAGATTTGAAAATAAAAGACAGAAGCTGATTGGTTGCCGTGCACAGCTGCTCCAGATTTTGTCTGCTACTGTTTTGATAAATTCCCATCTGAATGTTTAGGGTTAGGATTTAAAGTGTATTTTATTAGAAACTTGTCAGCTTGTTGTACAACCCAGTTTGTCATTGTTTAGAGTTATTTGTGCAGACATTATTTATGATACAATTAGTAGTCCACAGCAATTTTGGTATTTGCCAAAGGAAAGTCCTTGTATTGGGTTGGTAAGATTAGATTAGAATAGATTCTAAACCCATTCACTAAAATCTCATCAGTTTTCACTTCATTTCAAAGTTGTTTTCAATCTTTTTAAATATGCAGACTTCAATAACCCCTTCCCAACCGATGACGGAATTATCCCGTCACCATTGTTCGGTTTGTTAATTACCGGTGACTAGAAAATTCCATGAATTGGTCAGAAGCCATAAAAGACATTATAAAGAGAGGCTTATCAGAAGATATTACCGTGCTGCCCTGCCAAATGCTCATGACATGCAAATGCTGTATGGAAGCAAAGGCCACATGTACCCAACTTCCACAGGCCACCCAAAGAAACCCCTTGGAGCCCCTTGGAGCTCATACACATGACATGTGCAGACCAATGAAAACCCCCACATTAGGTGGAAACATATCTACTGATTTTCATTGATGATTATTCCAGGTATGCAACAACTTATCTGATGAAGCACAAGAATAAAACTTTAGAAAAAAAACTTAAAGAGTTTGTAGCCATGTCCAGCAACAAATTTCAACGGAAACCAGGAATTATAAGCACCGACAACAGAGGGGAATACATTGGTAAGGAAGTGGAATCATATCTGAAGAAACAAGGTATAGTACACCATACCACCACACCATACACTCCTGAACAAAAAGGTGTAGCAGAACGAGGAAAAAATTGCACTCTTATAGAAATGGCCAGATGCATGCTGTCAGATGCCAACCTACCTAAGAAGTACTGGGGAGAAGTAGTCATGACTGCAACATACCTACAGAAGAGAATACTATCAAAAGCAGTTGAAAGCACCCCAGTTAAAATAATGTGGCATGGAAGCCTAGCCTAGGGCACATCAGAGCGTTTGGATGTAAAGCTTACACCTATATTCAAAATGAGAAGCAATCCAAATTGGAGAACACAGTCAGTGGAGGTATTCTGATGGGCTATAATGAACAAAGTAAGGGATAGAGAATCCTCCACCCAAAGACTGACAAAGTAACAATAAGCCACAGTTTTTATTTCGATGAGAATTTTCCCAGGGAACCAGCAAAGAAAGCTGAGCAAAGTGAAGCCACACAGGAGTCCGAACAAGAGGTGGAACTCACAATGGAGAAGTCAAATTCCATGTCATGTCTGCTGAACAACCTGAAATTAGAAGATTCACTCGGGCAACAAAGGGAATTCCACCCTGCAAGCTGTCATATACTGCTAAGGCACATTAGCATTATCGAACTAACATCATGGGAAGACATAGGAAAATTATCAAAACGTGAATCCAATCAATGGAGCCAGGCAGCAGATGTAATACAATCACTCCTACAAAATAAAACCTGGACACTCAAGACATGCAATATTGCTCACCAGAAGAAATGACTGTGGACACACTCACCAAGTCATTGCCAAAGGATCGTCACAGTTTGCTTTGAGAGAAGCTGAATGTCATATAACACACATATGCTGTTGAGAAGGGGTGTTGGAAATACAACAGCATACGCTGATTTGTATTACTGACATTCAGAGATGTAATATTGTCTTGTGAGAATGGCGCTGTAGTGAAATGTTAGTCTCTATGATTATGCATGTTTATCTATGATATATGTGTTTCCTGTATAATTCTGTATTCTCATGTAATGTCCTTAATAGGAAATAAAACTTAATTCAGCATTCCTCAAGATCTCAGCACTTCATCTAAACACATAACCAACAAGGAAGGTATCCGCAAAGTCCCATTTAGAGAGAATGTATCTCAGTAGCCCCAGAAAAAAAAGAGTCAAAAGCTCTCTATCTAAAGATAGAAGGTAGATCAAAAGATAGGAGGCCTGGTATGTGTCTGGTGGTTAGGATAACAATTAGGTGGATTGTTTTGCATACATTGTCACCAGCTCGCCACTCTTTACTCTTTATAAAACTATAACTTTACAAAAAAAAAGTTTTACATACATATACACTTTATTTATAAATCTCTGAAATGCATTGCTTTGGACAATGGCAGGTTACCTACATATTATCTGTTTGACCTTACTCCTCAAGGACATTTCTTTAAATATATTGCATTGAAAGGCTTTACAAATCTGTACACTTATGTTTGCAGGTCAAGTCATTCTCACGCTATTGTTACACCACACCCTTGCATTTGTTGCTCTGTGCTCTCACTTTCCGGTATGCTTATTTATTCTTAAACATTGTATATGAATCATATCATTAATCAGCAATGAGAGTTTTCTAAAAACAGAATTTTGTACCTACTGCATTACTGAAAAAGTCAAATACCCCAAAAATGTAAATGTGTAATATTTCAAGTGAATGTTAGACTACAGTAGAGTGGAGATTCACACAGCAAGGTAAGAGTAAAAAAAAAGAACACTGTGAAATCACAATAGCTGCTTTAATGTTACCAGGCATTGTTCCTTATAAACAACGATTTCTTTTTACTGCCTCGAACATGAATAATTTCCTCTCGCTGAAAAAAAGCTGAAAGACACTGATGAACAATAGAGAGCCAGCAAATAATTCACTCTAACTAGGAAAGAATGACCCCAGCTGGGTCAGCCCATAGTACAAAAGTCAGACATACAATTTAACTGGCATTGCTCATATTTTTTTATCATAAATGTTACTTATTAAAGAAATTAAGTCAATTCACTGGATGTTTGCAGTCACACATTTTGAAAGTAAAAAGTAACTGTGGTCCACCTGAGCAGCTTGTGGAGCATTCCTTTATAGCTACAGTGTTGTGTGTAGTTTGTGTAGATGGTGGCCATTTAAAATGGGTATGAGTGAATACCAGTTTGGAGGGGGTAGAAAATGAATGCCCTAATTGCTGGATGAAAATTAATTAGTATCATATACTTTGTGCAACCTTAACAAGGCTACCAATAAAATAATGTTTTACTCTTACTTATATTATTATGTGATAGGTTTTTCCCTCACACATACACACTTCACTTTTAATTAAACGCATGAGATTCACTGCGTATGTTTATTAAAGACATTATGTGTAATGCTAGGGGGATGCCGTACTGTTATTCATAATTATGTCAATTGCTGGCAATTTTAAAAGACAGTTAAAATGATTTCCTTTGAGCAACTATGTGTGCTTCACATAACTACAGTTTTGTTGAGAAGAAGCATTCCCCATAAGGTTGACTATAGACACCAAAGGCATTCTAGCAAGCTATTTACATGTTTCTGTTCTGTGGCCATTAAATTGATCATTACAATACTCTTGCTGAAAATGTTCAAAAGATTCCCAGTATTATCAGCACTAATGTTGTAATAACAACATTGCTCCTACAGAATCCCTTTAGATTTACACAGCTCCCTCTAAAAATTAACCTTATATTGCAGTAAACCCCCATGGCAGAGCCATGGATGCCATAAACCATGTATTCCATAGCTGTCTGTCATTTTACCTCAATATTACAAGTGTAGACATTTGGGAGAGCTACTGAGTCAGTTACAAGATCAGGTTTATAGGATTATTAAGAAATCATAGCTACAACTGAGTACTGTTGTCATGATTGTTTTGTTGTTTCCATAGCTGTAGAAAATCATGGCTCACTACGGATGGAAGAAATGGAAAGGATTATTTTTTAATGTTGCATTGCAAAATGGTTGACAAATTAACTGTACTGTATAGAAAAGTATATTTTTAATAAAACAGGAGTATTCTTTTATCATTTTTGTGCACTGAAAATCTAGGTCATGCACACCTAATTACCCATGTGAGATACTAAAACTCATGTGTACCAGCACACTAGTATATA